>NC_056728.1:639251436-639306436 GCF_019279795.1 Protopterus annectens | reverse complement strand
AATATAACCAAACTATGGTCATCAACCAATTCCTTAATAGATTTCAGTTCAATCCTTGAGAGATTGTTTGATCCAATATCAGACTCCCTAGAATAGAAATGTATATCCCTAAGTACACTGTTCTGAAACATTTGAACATTAGAATTCATAGGTGGTGTAAAAGTAGACTTATGGTACCTGAATTCATCCTGGACCCTATTGGAATCATTATCCTGAAAAAATAACCGTAGGTTAAAAGTTCTGCAAAAAGCTATAATATCATTAACAAAACTATCCTTAGGAACAAAAAAGCCAGGTATAAAAGTTAGTCCTTTATTCAAAATATTAATATGTACAGGTGACAAAGTACAAGAAGAAATATTTAACACATTTGAGTTAGTTGTTTCTGAGCCAACATTCTCAATAGCCCTTCCATGTTGTCCAACCCATTTATGCTTCCTACCTCCCCGTTTTTGCTTATGTCTAAAGGGACATTGTTGTTTCTTTTTGGTTTTGGGGATCCTGTGGTGCATCGTGCATAAGACTCAAGGGCTGAAGATGAGTCATCTCCAGAAGTATCATAACCCATAGATGGCATTTTCTTAAGAATAGAGCATGGCCGCTTTTTCCTAGAAGCAAATTTATAAGGTTGTTGAAACCTTACACGTTTTCATACCAGATTTCTGCAACAGATATTAATTTTCTTGACGTACATATCACTTAAGCTCTGCTCTAATCATTTAAGCATCAAGATCTATTTTAAACCCACCAGAAAAAAATATAGTATTACATAAATCCAGTATGCATCCTAGGCATATACCCAGGAATGTACTTAAGGGCCAAGTTTTTAGAACTTTAAGATTACATGACAATGACGAAGATGCAGTTACTGCTCTCAAAAAACTAAAAACAGAATTTTTGGAAAGGGGATATCAAGCAGAGGATATTGATCAAACTATTTTTGATGCTTGGCAACAGAGACACACTAGATGTAGACCGTACTTTCATTCTAGTACTAATAGTGGTAATATAGACATTGAATCTTCTGGCAATAATGTTTTTAGAATTGTTTTTCAATTTGCTAGCAACATTAATCAATATACCGACATTATTAGGAGACACTGGCATTTACTACAAGATGTTCCTAATCTGATTGGTATAATTGGAAGTACCCCTCATTTTAGTTTTAGAAACATTTTAGTTTTTGAATAAAGGCCTTTCGTTTGTCCCTTCACAGGACAGTAAACTAGCAGAGCTTTTAATTGACATACGGACTTTTGCTAGAAATGTGTCATTGAAACTGTTATTTGGTAATGACTCTTTGGACACTAATACTAATAATACTATAGTCTTAAAGAAGAAAAGTGTTTTTATTCCTGATATGCCTACAAATCTTAACTGCTTTATTCAAGTATGCGAGTATGACTTTTATCAATACTTTTCAACAATAAAAAAGAAAAATAAGGATGTTAAAAGCACCATATTTTTTAATCTCAACAATAATGAGAAACAAGCTTTAACATGCATTATGAATGATAAAAATCTGATAGTAAGACCAGCAGATAAAGAAGGTGGTATAGTCGTAATGGATACTGTGTTTTATAATAATTTGATGTACAATATGCTAAGTAATGTCAAGGAATATGTTCTTTTAACTGAATTAGAGCTGGATAAATTGATCTATACTGTTCATGATAATCTTTATGATTTATTAATGTGTAGACAGCTGACCAAACAGCTTTATGATTATTGTTTGATTGAAAAACCACTGGTTCCCTTTATTAAAGGGTTACCAAAAATGCACAAGGATAAGTTCCCTCCCCCCATACGTCCTATAGTAGCAGGGAGCAAATGGTTAACTGAGAATATTTCGATATATCTAGAATCTAGACTAGGACCCATGGTAAGGAATATACCAACTATTCTGAAAGATACACCACAATTACTACTTGATCTTAAAAATATTATGAATGAAACACATGAAACTTTAATCCTAGCTACAATGGATGTAAAAAATCTATTCACTACAATACCAAATGATTATGGAATAGAAGCAGTGAGACAAGTAATGTGTAGTGGTGGTATGATAGATAAAGATACTAAGATTTTGATATGCACCCTGCTGGACATAGTTATTGAACAATAATGTGTTTTCATTTCGTGATAAAATTTATAAACAGATATGGGGGGTTGCAATGGGAACTCCTTGCGCAAATTCATATGCAAATTTAGTCCTTTATTATTGGGAATGCCAATATGTTTTTAATAGTACTAAAATGGACAATGTAGTCCTATACAGACGTTTTGTAGATGACATTCTTATCTTGTGGAAAGGTGATCTATCTTCTTTAAAAGAGTTTGTATACTACTTTGAGTCTACTACAGATTTTCTGGAGTTTACACTTGAAGTTTCATATAGAAGTATAAATTTTTTGGATATTACTATCTCCATTGATGATGAGGAAAGAATAAATACAAACATTTTTAGGAAGTCGTGTTGGAAGAATGCCATTCTACAATACAATAGTATGCATCCTAGACATATTTGTCAAAATATTGTGAGAAATCAGTATACTAGGATATCGAGGATATGTAGCAATCAAGTAGAAAGAAAAAGGCAACTTGACATCATGAGTAAACCATTCCTAGAAAGAGGTTATCCTATTAATCTTATAGAGACAACTAATAGTGACTTCATGCCAGTGGATAATATCATAGATCCAGTCCTAAACGAAGAAGACCCTAACAAATATAATAAATTAAGAGTTTATAACCCAAGATATATTAGGAACAATAGAAGTATCAATAGTACCAGATCCAATGTTCCATTTATAACTAGATATACTAATGACAATTATAATATAATAAACATAATAAGAAAGAACTGGAACATTTTAACGACTGATCCAGATATAAGGGTTTTAGTAGGAAATACACCTACATTTAGCTATAAGAACAGTAAGAGCTTGAAGAGACTTATATGTGATGAAAAATTAACTTCAGAAAATGTAAATGATAACACCTTACAACTAGGAACAAAGCCATGTACCAAATGTAACATGTGCAAATATGTTACGAATGATATAGACTTTGTAGTACCAGGTTTAGATCATCGATATTAGTTTAAACTAAAAGCTACATGTGATACAACTAATGTGATTTACCTAGCAACATGTCAAAAATGTGATGCATATTACATAGGCCTGACTTCAAGAAGATTAAAGGACCGCATCTATAACCATATATATGAAATAAGAAAGCAGACTCAGACTAATGCGTTAGCTAAACATATTACTAAATATCAATATCATATATTCAAATTTCGAGTGGTAGATATAGTAAAATCCTTTAAAAAAGGGGAGATAACATGCTACACTTAGAAAATGTTGAATTACAATGGATTTTGAGACTTAAAGCCCATTTAACACCAGGACTTAACAGTATGGTCAGTATAAAACCTATTCTGGCTTCACGATAACAGACCATAGTGAATTAGTTTTTACTTGATGAATGACTTCTCATGACATATGGAATTTATTGAATATTTTAAATTTAGAATTTTAAGATTTAAGCTGAAAGCAAAATGGATTTATTTCCATATATATTATATACATATAGTTTTATGAGTTGTAGATTATGATCTATATTTATTTATTTATTTATTCATTTATTGATATATATTCTATAATCAGAACTATATAGAAATGAGTTGCTTTATTATTAGCTAAAGTTATATTTATTACTCATAATATATGTTATATGGTATATGACTTACATATATATTTTATATATTGCTATATAATATCATTATATTTTAGATTCACTAATATAGTCTGGGTTCAGTATTTACTTAGTATGAAATAGGGAATGTACATCAATTTTTCCATATTTATATTTTCTCTAAAATTTTTACATTCTTATTTTTAATTTATGTTATATAATAAGACAGTAAACATTATGATTTGTAGAAAATGCTATGAATATCATTACTGCTATAATAATGTACTATTAATTCAGTGTTTTCATATTGAATAGAAGAGCATGAACACTTCACATTTTATATTTTACTTTTACACAAGTGCTTATATTGTTTTTTACTATATCTACATATAAGTAACATGCTGAATAATATAAAATGAGTAGAAATGAGTTTAATTTAAATTAATTAATGTATTTGAATATTTTATTGTTGTCATATATCTTTAAATGGGTTTTGAAAGCATTGCTATATGCACTAATTGAAACCTAATTGATATGAAAGAGCGGGAAATTAAACAATTTGAAAGCTCCAATTATGCAATCAAGATTTATATAAAAATGTATGACTTTTTACTGTGAATTGTAACCTGAAGAAGCATATTTGGTGTATGCGAAAGCGCTTGTTATTCTTGTAATAAACAGAGTTTTACTATATCGTGGTGATACTTGGTTGGTGCTGCATATATAGTTTTAGAAACAACAAGTCACTGAAGCAGCACTTGTGCAATAGAGATACATATAAAGGCACAAGTAAATCTGTTAGACAGGGTACTTTTCCATGTAGAACTTGTAGCGCCTGCCCCCATATTTTTAACAAAAGTACATATACACATCCAACTAGGCATTTTACTTTACATTCTAAACAGTATTCAGACTGCAAAACCACATATGTTGTTTATTTTAGTTTCTGTCAGCAATGCACAGCATTTTATGTGGGCAAAACTAACAGGCCATTAAAAGACAAAATTCTAGAACACATTCGTGATATTAGAAATAATAAACAATCTAATGCCCTTGCTAATCATGTTATGCATACAGATGCTTCCCATTCTTTTAAATTCTTTGTTTTACAACATTTTCATAGAAATTTGAGAGGAGGAGACATTGAAAATGTTACAGAAAGCCATGAGCAAAGATGGATTTTAAAACTTGATGCTGAATGCTATCCAGGGCTTAATGGGACTTCTTCTTTAATCCCTTTTTTAAAAGCAAGACGTCTTAAGCATTGATTTATTTTAACATGTTTTATTTTATTCTTAACATTTTTATGGTGATATATATATAAATAATATATATATATATATATATATATATATATATATATATATATATATATATACATATACTTCTTATGTTTATAAAAGGTTTTTAGTGGTCTACTAGAAATATCTACATTTATATATTTTATATTCACTGTTTTAAGATAACATGTTTTAAAATAGAGATATATATATATTTTTTTGCTGTCTCTTAATATATTTTTTGCTGTCTCTTTAAATAGTAGCTAATTGTGACATCACTGATTCTGCTTAATTGATGACTAAGCTGTTATTTAAGAGCTGAAGTGCATTTTAACTTTGTCTGATGAAGCAACTACTGTTGTGAAAGTGCTTACCTCTGTTCAGTTTTTTATTTTTGTACTATTAAACGCTATTGTGTGTCACCCTGGTGTACTGTTTTTTTGTATTTATTCCCATTTTTGCACCTTGGTCTTACCTGCAGCCGTTTCTTTGTTTGTTTACCTTACACGTTTAACCTGATTTTTAGAGAATGGATCCCCACTCTCATAATCAGCAAGATCCCCCAAAAATGTATTTTTCTTCCTCTCTTTAAGTTGTTCCTCTAAACTTAATAAATCACTGCTGAGTTTTTTGAAGTTCAAATTGTAAGAGGGTTGACCCTCAAACTGCTTAATCAAATCACACATATGTGTGATAGCCTGCAGCTCCTGTTCAATGATCCTCTCATAATGTCCTGTTAGAAATCTACACAAAATTCATAGTCGCCTTATGTTGGGCATCAGCCCAAATTTTAGTAACAGTGGCATCAATATTATTTACAAGGGGCTGAATCCGGACTCTAAGCCCCCTAGGTGTAATATCTTTAGCAATATATGCCTTGAACAGCCTGAGGTGCCACACATTACTGCGAAGAGACCTCATGCTGTTGTTCAACCTCAAAACTTGTGCCTCACATGTTTTATCAATAGATGCTAAATTGGATCCATTCTGTTGGGGTTGGTCTACCTCCAAGCCAAACACCGCAAGGTCATCACGGGTCTGAAGCTAACCCCTTGAGTAAACCTGTTAAATCCATTGAGAAAACAAACAGCAATCCCTGTCCAAAGGCTAAATATGTGGAAAACCACACCACAAAAAGAAAAGATATATATTTCTAATAAGGTAGAACACAGCAAGTGGGACAGTATGATAAAAATCAAATAGTCCCTAATTAATGTTTTAAAAACTAGACAATATTTACTTGGAAAAAATTATCAACCAGTAGGTCTGATGGAGGAAAAACAAAAATCCATACAGTGCTGAGTCCAATCTAAATCCTATTGGATCACATCCTAGATGACCAGACAATATCAGCCCCTGTATGTAAATGGCCACTCAATACTGAGTTCGAACAATATTAAAATAATTCTGTACCAAGAAATTGTTCAGCTAATATCAACCAATATAAATAAATAACACAAAAACCCATACAGTGCTGAGTCCAATCAAATTATTGGTAAAAAAATCTTAAATGGCCGGACAATATCAGCCTGTGTATATCATTGGGCACTTCATACAAGGCCCAAAAAAATCCCAAAATAAATGGGGCAATAGCAGCCTCCTTAGTGTTGCAACCTCCATGATAGAAAAAATGCACTCCAATTTAAACTTGCCGTGCTGACCCCATTGATATATCATAATAACATAAATAATTGTTGTTTGTTCCAGCAGAGGAAAACAGTCCTAATACTTAACAATTTGAACATAAAATGGATCTATAAAGCCAACTATTCAATAAGACAAATATGAATTTAAGGATTTGTCCAGTCAAACTCTATAATAATACACTGTTTTAAAAATAGAACAAAGACTAACAGTGACAACTGAGAGAAATCCAATCTTAATAAACATATCAGCAAAACCCAATATTAGGTGGATCCTGTATCACATGTAAACAACCTAAATAAATTTAGCTCAAAAAATAAAAATTTAAACAATGCCATACCCACTGAGCCCAAGTTTAGTAATAAACAATTGCACCATATAATTATCAGACGAAAAAACCTTTAAACCATATAGGACCTTCATAAGTATAATAAATCACATATAAAGATATTAACAGTTGAATCACAGTAAAAATGCTCACAAATAAAGCCTTACAAACCCCCATAATTGTAGCAATCAAATAGTATTCATAAAGTGTCCCAAAAGATGTCCTGGAATAAATTTTAGGTTTAAGTTTTAGACCAAGGGCAATTAGATGTATTTCATCCATGTAATTCTATGTGGCCGAAAGAAAAAACTAAGTCCCAAAGCCAGATCTTAATTATAGCAAATATTAAATAGATATTATGGAGCTCAGCAAGTCTGCACCATCAATTTTAGAGTAACAAAGTAAATGCTGGCCCTGAAAACAGAAGAACATATACATCATAAGTAAACCCACAGCCCCCAGTATGGTTCAAGACATGAATCAAAGAAATAACAACAATTACCCAATATCTACCATTTAGTAATCCATTCAGCAAAAAATAAGTTCAAGTCCTTTAAATGTTCACAAACTGTAACCCCAGGATAAAAAGTTGAATGCCAGTAAATGCCCAATATCGCTGACTTGTTAAATCCATTGCCGGAAGGCCAAGTTAAAGTTCTTGCACATGAAAGGCAGCAATCCCAGGAACAAAATTTAGCTCGTAGCATGAAAAAACGGTAGAGTCACCATCATAAGTAAACCCACAATCCTCGGTTTGGTTTAAGACATGAAACAAGGAAATAGGAAAAATAAGTTCAAATCCTTTGCATATTCACAAACAGTAACCCCAGGATAAGAAGTTGAATGTCACCAAATACACAATATCGCTGGCTTGATAAATCCATTGCTGGAAGGCCAAGTTAAAGTTCTTATGCATGGAAGGCAGCAGTCCCAGAAACAAAATTAGCTCATAAGGTGAAAAAACAGTAGAGTCACCATCACAAGTTACCAAACAACCAGCCAGTCCTAATGCAGTCACTCAAGAAGAAAATTTAGCCTATATAACGAATAATGTGAAATCCGATGTCCTCAAGGGCAGAACACACACAAAATAGTTCCCCGAAAAAACGAAGACTTATATCATGCTGTAAATAGTCGTACCAGGTCTGCGTCCAAACAATACAGAGATTTAGAGCATCCAAACCAAAAAAAGCCTCATACACTGAAATATAGAGATAATTAAAGAGTAAAATCAATTCCTTGAGCGCACTGCTCAATGCACCCCAGGCCAACAGCAGGGGAAACACCAGAACTGCAAAGTAAGACAGCCCCTGCCTGTACGGCAACTGCAAGGTCTCAAACAAATTTAGCTCAAAGAACATACAGACCAGCAGACTGTGGTAAACAAAATAATTTTTAATACAGTGCTAAAAAGCACATAGCAAAGAGAATAATAGGCAGACCAGTTACGGCTAAACTGTACTGTGCATGTCATTTCATGCTAGCCACCAGTAATCATGTATACCATGTAGCTCTCCACATAGTATACTTTATGCTTTGCTGTCCAGTGTGGCACAAAGTGCTGCTCTGTCAAGTATCCCATATATCCACAGAAGCATGTCATGCACTGCAGATGCAAACATGTATAATTATATGTACTTGTAATGGATGTATCTGAGTCACATCTATTGTGAGGTGTGTATGTCATATGACTGCATTACTGCTGCTGTTTAAATTCTGTTGATGAGTCTACAGATACATTGCACTACTATCTGTTATATCTCATATTCTTATTATGCTTTCAGATCAAAAGTAGCAAGTGGCCAAGATGATTGAGCTTAACCAGCATGTAGCTGTCTGGAATCCTGACAGATGTTCAACTACCAGTTGTGTAAGTCAATATTGCTCTAAACCACTTTCAATGCTCATTAAATTTGCCCTTTCTCCCACTTGTATGCAACACTGGAGATAGTGTATATATAAGCTAGTGTGGTGTGTTATCAGAGTGTTTTTTCAAGATCTTGTTTTATAGTATCAACACTCATTGTAACTAGCTTTAGGATTCAACTTGAATCCATTCAATAAGAGGTAGTTGAAGGGACAGTGCACCCCTGAGCAGGACACTGGTAAGATAAGCTACAGGAAAAGGCAGTAAACACCTGAGTAGGATACTGGTAAGTTAAACCCTAGAAGAGGCAGTGCACCCCTGAGCAGGACACTGATTAGTTAAACCCTAGAAGAGACAGTGCACCCCTGAGCAGGACACTGATTAGTTAACACCCAGGAATAACTAAGAAAGTACCAAAAGATACCTAGCCTTACTTTCAATTTCTTTTCAGAAAATGCAACTGTTGCTTAATACTAAAAAATAAAATGCATGTCTTTGAGATCCACAAAAAACTGTCTACGGCAACCCCAAACTGGTACATCCTCTATAATAAGCAAGAACAACTGGAGAACTACTACCCATGTCTACCATCAAGAACATTTGCTTGATGTGACAAAGGACAAAATTAAAAAATATTATTCTGGCAACCAAAATTTACACATCTGTCATCCAAAAGTAGAAGAAGATGTGGTAAAGACATTCCTCAAGCTCAGCTACAGTATGTTCTACCACTAGGCCACAATGATCTAAGAACACCCTTTCTACCCTAGAAACAGTTAATAACTATGTTTGCAGGTTTATTGTCCTTTCCCCTTAGCAGAACACTATATTCTTACACTGACAAGGGGTAACGATTAAAATAAACAAAAACGTCAATTACCTCTAGAGTCACTCTTATTTAAACTCCAAGAACTAAAAGCCTTCTTCTGTCTTGTCATTTGCCTTTCACCAAAATCTCTAAATATCACTTTAGGTCACTTCCTCTCACAGGGCCTGCAATACAGACACTGCACAGCAAGTTATATAACACTGACAGCGATTTCTTATACATTGCCCCTAAAATTTGTAACTCACTTCACTTTTCCCTTTCCCTATAAGGAATCCATTCATACACTGAATTCATATTATAATTAAAAAAAATCTTCAGTTTGAAACAGAATGTACATGCTTATTTGTCTCTGTTTCCACAGCTTTACCCAATTAAGCTAAAGCTTTACTTAATTAGCTTTTCCAAAATACACTTAATTCAATTGTTAATATTTATTATCCTTCAACATTATATTCCTCCTCTTTTTTACTAAATATACTCCTAGTGTATGTAATGTACATATTTACTATATCTGTATTAACCCCATCATCTCCAATCATAACATTTGTTGCATATAGTGTCCTTTTGTTCGTTAGCACCAATATAGTAACATTTACTTATATACTTGTAAGTTTTATTGAACAGACTTTTGTCTAAAGAATTGTTGTTGAATTTGATGTCTGTTTGTATGACCAGTTTTTGACTTATTTAACCTATTTGGTAAATTGTACTATCTTTGTTTTTAACTGCGCTGACGTGAACATGATCCATTTAAAATCCATTTAAATCATTGTTCTACCAAAGAAAATACTACAAATATGAATAAGTAATCACCAACATTTAAATAAAAAATACAGCAATTCCTTTAATGGTCTTTTGCCTCTAATATAGTAAGGTTTATCAAATTTAATCATAATCTTACAAATTTATCTTAGATGAGAATATGGCAATTTACATTTTGTTGGAGGGGTCTCTTAAGTTTGAATTTCATTTCTATAGTAGCAGCTAGGCAAAAATAATTGTTTCCCATACATACTTGCTGTCTAGATATTCTTTCCATTCAGGTTTGTAAGGCAAGCAGTAAAGTAAATGATAGCAGTGCCACAGCGTGATTAGATACAGGACTATTCAATGCTTTGAAGTTCAAAATATAGTTCACTTTTCTCGAGAGTGGAGGTCCAGTCAGTTTATATGATCACCTGTGAGTGCATATGAGAAGGTCATACCATGAGAAGCTTAACATTATGTATAAAAATTAGTGGGGCTGTAATAGCTCTGTGAGTCTTAAAACAGCGATTTTAAATGGCGATGGAAAAGTTGTTAAACGCACACCAAATTATAACAATACTTATTTTAGTAATACTTATTTAACTTACATTAGATGAGGGTGTTGACTACTAGATGTGCATTTCTTTTGTCAGAAGCTAGCAAACAATATCAGCATTTATTTTACTGACTGTCTTGAAATTTACTTATGTTTGTTATATGTCATTCTATAAAGATTTAATTCATATAGATTTATGTCAATGAAAGACCAAAGTCAATCAATTAACTACCTAAGTCAGTGTATGTATAGTACCATTTCATAGTACCATTTCAGTCCTACCAGTCATTTCATTGCATCTATTGTTGTTGTTGCTGTTGTGTCGTTTGGCTTTTTCCCGGTTAGGGGTCGCCACAGCGGATTAGGGATTCTAAAGTCTGATTCTAACCCTTTATTGTCTTTGGACCTTTCCGCAATGAGCGGACCTCCGTTGATACATAATACAGGTGAGGACATTACGGAATTTAACAACTTATTGAAAATGTTTGAGAATGATGTCTACCAGCTACAACGCTATACATGGCAACGATTGCATTTAGAGGCTTGCCTCCATTTTCGTGTGGTCCCCAGGGGTATGCGCGTTTTTTGCATGCCCACCTATGGGGACTCACACCCAATGTTATTAAAACAGTGGCAAGAGCTTAATATAGAGCTAGGTTTTAGCTATATTAAGCTGTTATTAAACTACTTTTCACCACTGGAGGATGAGCTAAGAATCAAAGTGGACGATATGCATAAGACTTTGACTGAAAAGTTTACATCTGACTTTTGTGTCAATAAAATACAAGTTGTTTGTTCACAAACTAGTGCCTATAGTGATAGGCTTAAGACCATCAAACATCGTAAACTGGCAAGAGACCACAATGATTTTGCAAAAGGCCAAGTGTTTGTTTGGCCTAGGTCTCATAATTCACATGTTCCTATCAATGGACCTACATCAGGCCTTGTTGATGGGCCAGGGATGCCAGTGGGTTCGTCTTCTAATAATTCAACTACTCTAGCTTTGTCTAGGGGACTTGTGAGTACTGCAGTTGTCTCCTCTGGGTATGATGATTCTTCTACTACAACAGTTGTTGCAGGGAGGGTGTCTGCTCCCTCCCGCTCATTGAGTGACACACCGCCTCCCAACCAACAGATGTTTTTTGTGCAACCTGGTGCTTCCACTGCCAGTGAGGGAGCGATACCTAAGGCTACACAACCTAATCCCCCTTTTTTACCTTACAGAAAGAAGTTTACACCACAATTCAGGGGGAGGTCAAACAGCCGTGGACCGAAAGACAGAAAAAGAAAGTTTTCGGGAGAGAAACAAGATCTCAACAGAAGGATGAGACATTGACTGACCTTGTGTTTAATCTTTCCAATTTTGTCCTTGATGCTTCACATCTGGCACTATTGAACAAGGGTCTTACTTTTATTCCTGCTAATGGTGCGAAATTAAGTGAAGTGCTACTGGACTTGAGACTTTTTTGCCGTCGTTTATCATTGAAGTTACTTTTCAATGATAAACAAAATAAGCTTGATGTGAATAATGGGTCACTTAAATTCAGACGTAATAGCTGTTTTACCCCACCCATGCCACCTCATGTTGATTCATTTTTGAAATTATGTGAGAAAGATTTTTATGTTTTATTTTCTAATAACAATAAGAAGGGTAGATTTTACAACCTAACTACTGATGAATCCAAAGCCTTATCTGTGCTCAAAAATAATCATGATATTACATTTAAACCTGCTGATAAGGGTGGTGGCATAGTGTTGATGAATGTGTCTGACTATGAGACTTCCATGACATCCATGTTATCAGATGTTGCTACTTATAAGATGATAAGTGAGAATGACATTACTTCTATTATACACAATGTCCATGATGTCCTACATGATCTGTTGATGTGCAGACAAATCAGTGTTGAAGTTTTTGAATACTTATATATTGAACACCCAGTGACACCGATTATAAAGGGCCTACCCAAGATCCACAAGGGCATTTCACCGGTCCCTTTAAGACCCATTGTATCGAGTGAGGGGTGGGTCTCTTCTCATGTGTCAAGCTTTGTAGAGTACTTACTTAGACCTGTTGTTACTAGACACCCTTCCATTTTGAAAGACACTTATGATTTGTTGGACTCTTTGGATAAGTTAACATTAGATACATCTATTAATCATCTCCTCATCACTCTGGATGTTAACAGTCTGTTTACGTCCATACCGAATGATTTAGGTATGCAATATTTGGATGAGCTTCTGGCCAAAGAGCATGGCCTTAGTAATGATAGGAAGATTTTGATTCATCAACTACTTGAAATTGTACTTTACAATAATGTGTTTTTGTTTAATGGTCAACACTATTTACAACAGTGGGGGGTAGCCATGGGCACCCCCTGCGCCAACACTTATGCCAACCTGGTGGTCCTATAATGGGAGAAACAGTTTTTGTTTCCACATGAGAAGTATGGTTTTGTTAAACTGTGCAAACGCTTTGTAGATGATATCCTCATAGTTTGGGGAGGGACTAGAGAGGATTTCATGAATTTTCTATGTCATTTAGAAACTACCACCACATTTCTTAAATTTACCAGCGAGATCTCATCTGATGAGATACATTTTTTTAGATGTGACCCTGAAACTACATGCAGATGGCTCTATTGGGTCGACTCTATACAGGAAGTCTGTATGGAAAAATAGTTTGCTTTCATTTGATAGCATGCACCCTAGGAGTATATTCCCTGGTATTGTTAAGAGCCAGTTCCTTAGGGTGCAAAGATTATGTGGTGAGGGACCTTCTCTTTTAAGAGAGGCCGATATCATGGAAGGTCTATTTCTTGATAGGGGATATGACCGTAATATGGTTCGCAACATTAGACAAGATACCCTTGATAGTTCAGGTAATGGGACCCCTATGGTGAATCAAGTAGATCGACAGCTGGTTGCAAATAGATGTTATTCTGCTAATAATAGGCAACCAGGACTGACAGAGATAGTTAAATTTGTCACCAAATATACTAGTAATATTAATGCCATCAAAACTATTATATCCAATAACTGGAATGTACTTATGATTGAAAATATCACCAGGAAGTTAATAGGTGCTAAACCAGGATTTGTTTTTAAAAACTGTGATAATTTGAAAATGATTTTGTGCAATGATCATCACATTGCCTTACCACCAATGAATCCTATGTCATTACCTTATGGCACCTTTCCTTGTCACCATTGTAAACGGTGTTCTTTTATAGTGGATGTACAGACATTCTGGAATCCCTTAACCCAATTTATGTTCCGTCCCAGATTCCATGCTACATGTGACACCAAGAATTTAATATATCTTGCAACCTGTAATGATTGCGAAGCATTTTATGTAGGGCTGACAACTAAGAGGTTACAGGACAGGATATACAATCACCTGTATGATATCCGGAAGTCCAAAGAAACGAATGCTTTAGCCAAACACATAATGGAATTTCCTCTACATGGCTTTTCATTCAGGGTGTTGCAGATATTGGGAGTTAGACAGCGGGGTGGGAACTCTGCTAATGATCTTGCCCTGATAGAATTGAAATGGATTATGCAACTTGGCTCACATATATATATCCAGGGCTTAACAATTACGTATCCCTGAGACCAGTACTTGAGTTAAGCAATATATAGTAGTCTTATGATATATATATTTTATATATTTTTATTTTAGCTGTCTTATTATTATTTTATCACCCTAAGATGTACATGAATAAGTCACTATATGTCTTAACTTTATTATTTTTTGGATATATTTAGATAATATATTCAATTATTTTGGTTTTATACACACCAGTAGCAATATATCCATTTTTAGCTCTCACATTGGCATATATGGTTCCTTATGTCTATACATTTTTGTTTTTATACTTGATACATATTTTGATGTGTTTTTGATATTTACCTTGCCATACAATATTATTATAAAATTTTTTATATAGCTTAAATATGTAGATCATATACTCGTTTATGTGTATGTGATGCTATATGGGTCTAGATAGTAATAAGACACAAGACCTTTAACGGCATACGCATGCTCAGTATCTAGAGACGAATATAACACTGCTCGCACTTTATCACTAATATGGACGATGGTTTTTACCTATGCACACATTTACATTTTTGCAAGATGTTTTCTTGATGTGTTCGAGTGATGTCCCAGTTTTAATGAAGCGTCGTTTTAGAAGCTATTAGTGCTGACATCGTCAGCTTGAAATCTTGCTGAAAGTATGTATATTTTGGATGCACAGCAATTTAGTGATGTCATGTGGAATATATAGCCATGAGCTTTAATAGCAGTAGGATCTAGTGCAGATACGCATTTTTTAATTTATTCATCCTGAGATGATAGCTTTATAACTGAGACTTGTATTTGGATACAAGTTGTTTTCTATATGCTAATGTATATATGCTCTTGAATTGACCTGTGTGCAAATGAATTCAAGTGACACTTCGGCTTCATTGAAGCTTTGTTTTTACAGTTCATTATTGGTTGCTCTGATATTATCCTTGTCGACATTAGCATTTAAGCTATGAGTTCTAAATGTTGAGCGATATAGTAATGTTGTTTGGACCATATAGTGGTTGATTTTAACAATAATAGTTTTTAGTGTAGTTACGCATTGTTTAATATATGTGTTTTCACTGACAAGATTGTAACTGAGGTATGTGCTTAATTACGAACTGTTTTAGACTAGTTAATTGATCAACTAATTGGTTTATTTCCCGCCCTGCAGTATAAGCAAGGGGTATATAATGGACTTGCTTTTTGTATACGTTACTGTCTGATGAAGCGTGGGAGGACCCACGTGAAAGCGCTTACTTTTTGATTTACAATAAAGATTTTTCCTGTTGGACTTTACTGGAACGCATTTATCTTCATTTCCATCGTGGTTTGGTACTCCTTTTATCATTTTTTCTTAACTTACATTAGATGAGGGTGTTGACTGCTAGATGTGCATTTCTTTTGTCAGAAGCTAGCAAACAATATCAGCATTTATTTTACTGACTGTCTTGAAATTTACTTATGTTTGTTATATGTCATTCTATAAAGATTTAATTCATATAGATTTATGTCAATGAAAGACCAAAGTCAATCAATTAACTACCTAAGTCAGTGTATGTATAGTACCATTTCAGTCCTACCAGTCATTTCATTGCATCTATTGTTGTTGTTGCTGTTGTGTCATTCGGCTTTTTCCCGGTTAGGGGTCGCCACAGCGGAACTCCGGTCCGCTAATGATTGGCAGTAGATTTTTATGTGTCGAGTTGCCAGCTCTGATGCACAACCTTCAACGAAGGTACACCCATTCACCCTTGTCTCCACACAGAAGACGCTCTAGCTGAGAATCTAACAGGACAACGTCTTACTGTGACAACAATGCTACCGCAGCACCACCACCATTGCATCTATTAAAGTATTTAAATCCTAAACATTTTATAATCAAATGTAAAAATATCCAGTTAATTCAAAATACAAATAACACCAAAGAAAGATCGGCATAAAATTACTACACATAAAACCTAAAATTCAAAAGGATTGAAAAAATCATATACATCATTGTGGAACTCAAGAGTACCCTCAGACCTTTGGCCAGTAAGCCTCAGTTTCACATTGATCAGGGAAAACATGTCATAGTGCATTACTGAAACAAAGTAGGCAAAAAAGCTTGCCTAAAGCTTCTAGACTGGTTCTAGAAATATATAGCAGCCTTGAACGTGATAATCCAAGTGAATTACCCAGGGCTCCTTTAAACAGGTAGTCAGTGATAATAAGAATTTTAAACAGCAGTCTTTCTTAAGCATTTTACTACAAAGATTGGTATACATTTTGGTATTAGTTTTTAGTGTAAGACTTTGATCCAGAGATTACTAAACAGGTAGGAAAGCACTAGAAAAGCAGATTATTGACAGCTGGGGGGCACACTTTAAATATTCAGTCTATTATAGCCAGGACTAATATGAAGTCATTATTTTCAAGTTTGCTTCTTTGCCTAATAGTGATGATTTTATAGCATACTGTTGATATGCAGACTAATCATTTCTACAAAAAAGAATGATATATGATCAATTACCATTAGATAGGATCCAGACATGGTTAATATACATGGAGTAAGTAATGAGGACCACAGTGCAATACGACAGTACACAGACGTGAGTAATATGCCAAGAATAAGTGAACACAATCTGAGTGGATAGGGACCAAGAGGTGAGCAATGTTGTCAAAGTGACAGATAATCATTGTTGTACTGTCAGACAGGACCCAAGACTAGGTAATAAGCTGAAAATGACTGATCAGGTTACCTTCAAATAAAAAGACTCGAGTTAGCAAAGACAGAATGCAACACTTGTTGATAGTAATGATGTGAAGAAAGTGAACCTCCTTATTTTCAAAGAGTCACTATTTTAGTTGTAAAAATTTATACTAAAATCATCCTCTAGTATTGTTTGCTCTATAACGCAGGATTAATAGTAAGATTGAGTATATCTGGAAGTGATGACGACGTCGTTCATGAAGAAAGAAAGCCCACATCTTCCAGGAGTTAGTTAGGGTGACCAGTTTGGTATTGAATGATAAAGATTATTGATGCTGGGGTGGATGGAATAGCAGAACTACTTATATAAAGTCAAACAAGCCTAGTTTTCTATAATGAAGAACTTTTTGACTCTGCCGTCTAAAGATCAAGTTTTCAAATCTTCATCTTTTTTCATTCTTTCTGTTACATGCAGCGGATACTGAGGGATGGCAGATGCCAGGAATACAATAGCCACACAACATGAAAGCTGGATAAAGAGTGAAGAGGAAGTGACTGGCCATCTCCGGTCTATTCTAGTAAAGTAATGAACAGCCAGTTCCTGTGTTGTAGGAAGGCAACAAATGCACAGGAAGGAAAAGCGATTTGATTTGATGCAAGGTGGAATTTGTAACCACTATACCAATAGATATATATGGGAGTGGGCAGTAGCAGACAGCAGCATGATGGGGATATGAATGGGAATATCACATTTATCATTTTGAAGAAAGAATCTTTAAATAGATGTGTTATTGTCATTACCAAAGGAATTAATAGGTTTACTTGTAATGTTTAGTTGATGGCAACCGGATACATAGCTTGTGGTATGTGGGTATCTGGCAGCTGTTTTATACATTTTTTAATGTAGGGAAAACAGTTTGCCTATTTACATTTTAGAATGTTTGGTCAATTTTAGTGCAGGTATGACCCTGTAATTCGGGCTGTCCAGAGAAGTTGATCTTGGATGAATCTGTTTGAACTCTGAATAAACTTTTCAGAGTTAGTCATGGCCAGTTCAATGGTGTAGAAGGATAAAGCCCTAACTGTGGCCCAGGTGACTGACCTGGTTTCAGTTAACATCCCAGGCATGTGAGGTGCTGGTGGGAGGATGGGCATGATGGGAGCTCACTGATGATGCTCCTTAAGGGGAGGTGCAGTCCAAGGAGGGAAGTACTCCTTGGAAAAGGTCAATGAACAAAGGGGAGGGGTTGGGATCTCAGCTAGGTCAAAAAGAAAAAAAGAAAAAATTATGGATTGCAGATAGGACCACCCCCCACCCCAGATGCCCTTAAGCTCCTCACTGGCCTCAGTTTGAAATTCATCATTGACCAACAGCAGATCGGATTTCCTGTAGATACACTGAAGGACACGGGGCAATGGGATTGCTGTCAGTATGACAGCATGGGGACAAAAACATTTAAAGCGCAGTCTAACTAATTTACGGCTTAAACTTAATGGTAGTCCTGCAATTATAACAATGAATTTCAATAACATTCAGAGCTGGCTGTTCATAAGGCATTGATTTCAAAACTTTTACCAGGTTATCTTATTTCTGTCTGAGATTGCTAATTATCATGCAGAACAGAGTAAACAGTGAATTGGGTGTTACAGATATTTTTAAATATCTTAGTACATCTAGTTTGTGAATCAATGTTTAGTCTTCAAAATCATTGCAGTTTTTGTAGTATTCCATAAATATTCATCCATTCATTCTACAATAAATTACTTAACCTCTTTCAGGGCTGTGGGAGACCTGTCACCTATCCCAGCACTCAAAACAAAGCATTGAAATATCCTGCACGGGTATAAACCCATCATGGAGTTACGCACACACACACACACACACACACACACACACACACACACACACACACACACACACACACACACACACACACACACACACACAAAAAGAATATACACACCTTCAGGCAATATGGAGGATCACAAATTCACTACATCAAAAAGAATGTGGACTCACGAGAACTTGTAACTGTAAATAGAAGGTATTTCAGCAGAGAACTGAACTGAAAAAAACAAGCTTTGTTAGGCAGTAGTGCTAACAGTATGCACCACTGTGCTGCTCTGTTAGGCAGTAGTGATAACAATGTGCACTGCTGTGCTGCTCTGTTAGGCAGTAGTGATAACAATGTGCACCACTGTGCTGCTCTGTTAGGCAGTAGTGATAACAATGTGCACTGCTGTGCTGCTCTGTTAGGCAGTAGTGATAACAATGTGCACTGCTGTGCTGCTCTGTTAGGCAGTAGTGATAACAATGTGCACTGCTGTGCTGCTCTGTTAGGCAGTAGTGATAACAATGTGCACTGCTGTGCTGCTCTGTTAGGCAGTAGTGATAACAATGTGCACTGCTGTGCTGCTCTGTTAGGCAGTAGCGTGAACAATATGGACAACTATGCTGCTCCCTAAGGCAGTAGTGCTAATAATATGCACCTCTGTGCTGCTCTGTTAGGCACTAGCACTAACAATACTCACCACTGTGCTGCTCTGTTAGGCAGTAGTGCTAACAATATGCACCACTGTGCTGCTCAAGCCACAGACACACTGCGATAAGCAATTAGATATTTAACATGAAGGAAAATGTAAACGTATGTGGGAAGACGGAGCCCACATCAATGCCTCATATCAGCAAATTATGGTACACTTGCAAAAGAACTTGACTAAACTGACCATTTGGGCACAGGAGAATAATATATTGATAAATGCATCAAAAACTAAACATGATATCTGGGAGACATACATTGAAAGGTGAATATTTAATACAGCACCCAGTGATTGAAACTGTAGACTCATTTAAGGACATGGATATATGGATAGATCCAGCTTTGAGTTTTTCTAATCATATCAACCAATTGGTTAATGATAGCTGTAGAACTATATAGATTGTATAAAAAGATTTATAAAGTTCAGAAAATAAGAAATGATGAAATCATTGTTAGTTACATTAGATGTAAACTTGATTATGGAATAACAATATGGAAACCTTATAAAAAATGAGCATTAATAAACTGGGAAGAGTACAGCACAAATATAACAAGGACATCCATGGATGTGAAAATTTAAGTTATTATGGAAATATCTGAGCTTGTACAGTGTCTCATTTAGTTATTTAAGAGGAAACCTTATTCAGGTATATAGGGCATTTAAAGACGATTACTTCTCAGAATGTCTGGGGTTATCAAAAAGTAGTAGAGTATCATCACACAACCTATGTAGAAGATTTTATAGGAATGAGAAGTGTACTAATTGGTTCTCTGACAGAGTAGTTGATGCATGGAATAGACTACCAAATTACATTAAAGCAAGTACTAGTTTAGATATATTTAAGAACACCCTGGACACTTATTATGGGAATAGCTGTTATGGTATATTGGCAGGCTAGAAGGGCATTATTGTCCATGCTTGAAATATGTATGTATGCATGTGTATTCCTTCCTACTGTTTTTGCATTTTGTTGTGACCAGCCTAGCATATTAAAAAATATGCAGTAGTGGGAAACTTTTATGTTTAATTTTTGTATATAACCATTTTTTTTGCTATTTATGCATTGCAAGTCTATATTTTAATTTTGGAACTGACTCTTATTTAACAGCTCAGTTTCAATGTAAAGTGAATTTACTTTTATTTTATTAATTATTGCTATGTTGTTAGGAGCTGTTTATCCAAACTGTATGTATATTTTGGGGGATTCCATCTTTAAAGTCTGTAGTTATTCTAAAGAACACTGTTTACTAAAAAGAGAAATATTACAACTCTGTTGTGCTGTCAGTCTTGTGTAATTAATAAAATGTTTGAATAACATTATATTAATGTGGTTTTCTAAGTTCTCATTTCTAAGTTCTCTTCTTAGTACTGTATGTAACTTTGAACTCTACTATGTTTTTAGACATCGTACATGTTATAGCATGCTTTCTTTCCCTGATTATTTTATTATATTGTTTACTCTATGTGTTTACATATATTGTTAACTGTAAATGTTTTTGGTTTTACTCTGTCATTTGATTTCTTATGTTTCATGACTACTTGGAGATTTTCTCCTCGGGCCTCCACTGAAAAAGGGGTGCTGTCCAGTTGGACTAACCCTGTTAACAAATGTCAAATAAATAAGCATTAATTGAGGCTGCATTGCAGAGCCTTAGGTGGAAAATGAGAAAAAAAAAGCTGTGTGTCAAATTCACAATTTCAGGTTCTCTGAAAATATTTTGGTTACTGTATGGAGAGCAGTCATCCATGACTTTGACTGTTAATGTAAATGCTGTCAACTGTAAGATTCCAGCCTCACCCTTGGGGAAACAGCAGTAACCAAAAAGTCTATGCACAAAGGATATGCCATTGTTTTGAAAGGTCACAACAGTCCAACTAAATGAAATGTAAATAGCAGTGGCATGAAATGTGATCTGTCCCCAAAACAAGCCCTCTACAATCAATGTCACGAGTATGAGTGATTCACTGTTTAAGGGAAGACATGAATGACAATGTTAAATTTAGCTCTGAGTTACGGATTATTTATTTATCATCTTAAACAAATTCTGCACTTTACAGTTTGCTGATTTGTACACTAATCTAGTCTTGTTGCCTGCTGAACAATATATGTCTCAACCACTTGTCCTCAGTAACTTATAACTCCACTATAACAAGGCCTCAGACTAATTCCTGTTTACTTTATAATAGAGAAGGGATATATTTTACATGGGAATTTAAATTATTTGCTCTTGGACTTGATATATGAGTCATCACTGGAGGCTAGCAGAGCATTCTTCTTTATTTATTGCTCACATCCTCTGATTCATTTGCTTGAAGTAAAAACATGCTTGTATGTGTCAGTGGGGAGTGGGAGTGTGATAAGGCACAATGTGAATACCCTACACTGAATGTAGAAGGAATACAGTTCCATTTTTGTCTGCATTTGTAGCATAGATGTTGTTACATAAGTTAAACTACCACAAGACAGCATTAGCCACAATAAGATGTCAGCAAATAAATATCTAATGGTCAGACAAGAGCAGCTATATCATGGTGATGAAGGCTGTTTTGTTTGCTTTTATGAGTTTTTCTGTTGATAAAATTTTACTGTATGTATTATGTGTAACATATAGGATAATGATCAGGTCTCTTTGTGTTTGAAACATGGATGCCAACAAATTCCCTCTGAAAAATTAACTGCTTTAAAAGCTGTTAGATATTTTGTTGTACCACACTTTTTGTTTACAAGTTTGACAGAATGAAGTTTCAACAGATTTTAATAGCAGTTGGAACTACTGTTTCTGTTTTTCACCAGCTAGCAATGTCCTAGAATGAGACCCAATCTATCAATGCTTAGGGATTCTTAATAAACGTTTGCTAAGCACTCTTAAGTGCTGTTGTGATTGGATCTCACTCTTGGGAAGCAATTAACATTTTTATTTCTTTCCTGGTATCAGAACATAATCTTGGCACTGCATGCACTAAATAGAAGTTTTAAACATCAATTTTCTTTGTATGCTCTTCTTACTTATTCTTGTTAGCAATCAACCCCCCCTATTCACTCAGGAAATCAATCACACAGGCAGCCATGAAGGGTGGAGGTGGTCTAGACCTTCTTTAATGCAACTCACATAGTCTCTGTATGCAGCCAAGGGAGCAGTGATGGCCTCATCCTAAGTACTTGAAAGTCTGTCTTCACCCCTCCAGACACGAGCCATCCGCATTTAAATATGAACCCTAATTGCCCCAAAGATTGTGACTTGTGGAATTAATTATTTTTCAATATTTGCTTCTGGCAGTAGGGCGAAGGTATTTTTTTATATCTCTAACCATTGATCACCATGATTGCTAACATGCACAACTGCAATTCTGCTCTTGAGTGTAGTCAGCTCTAGCTACAGCAGTCATGTGCATGTCCTGGCCAGAATGCTGCTTGCAAAATCACTTTGGCGTCCAGTCCTTGCTGGGTCTCAGCAAAGCAGTGGGCTTAGAAACTTATTTTCCACCCCAGGATGGACAAGCCAGGGGTAACTACTTACTCACACCTTCTCCAACATCCTCATTCAGGACCCAAACTGCTTGTCTATCTCAAGTCAACAGAGCCAAAATCTGTAGGATTTATTCACTAGAGGAGATCAGTATTTCCTCAATGGTTAGACCCAGTATTTTTTTGGGGAAGGCTCAAACAAGTTTCAAATATTGTGTTCTTAAAACATTAATTAACAAATATTGTTTTCAGATGGGATCAGGCTAAACACATGAAAATGTTTGAATATAAATGCAACTCAATAATAAAATAATACAGTAAGACAAATATTATTTTAGATGTGTGTGTGTGTGTGTGTGTGTGTGTGTGTGTGTGTGTGTGTGTGTGTGTGTGTGTGTGTGTGTGTGTGTGTGTGTGTGTTCTTGTTTGTGCATGTGTATTTTATGGAAGTACCTGATTCTGTAAAATACAGTACATGCTTTTTTTGTATATGGCTTAATGTACTTTTTTGTTATTTGGGAAGGATCAGGTACTTCTCTATGGTTTGGCAGACATTCACTGTGATACAGTCCAAGAACTCATGCGGGAGACCATGGAAATGCTGTTATACAGGCTGAATGTACCTCTTTATGGGTAATTATGGTTAAATGTTTAGAGTAAGAAATTTGAAATCCTTTGGGGTTTCTCTGCACAAGTACTAATTCTGCCAATAATGAATATTAGTTTTGGGAAGCAGAGAAATGAGACAACAAATTGAATAAACAAACTACACTCTATATCTTATTCATGTAGATTATGGTAGATGAAAGGAGCAGTCTGTCAGAATGGTTGGTAGAGAAATAAGCTACTGATGCAGTCAAACAACTAGGGACAGCTGGAAGGTGGTTAACACAGAATTAGTGAAAAATAAACAGAATGCCGAATGCGTTACAAAAGGTAAACTGTACTGGCAAAATGTCTGTTTTGATCTAACACTTTAATTATAATGCATGTCTTCTACCTTGTCATTTATATTTCCTTATGATGTTTCCGTTAGATCTCTATATGAAGGTCCACAATGCACACTTGTAGAAAAATAGAACCATGCCTACTTATCTAGAAAAGGTATGGTTAGCACAGAGAATTAAGGTTATAAGCTGTTAATGAGCTGCATCCTATGGTACAGGGTTTGATTTTTCTGCTTTCATTTGTCTGCTATGTGGCCTTGAGCAAGTCACTTAACCAGACAGTGCTTTGGGGCAAATGGGAATTTGGTATAGACTTCTTAATGGTCTCCTGGACTGCATGTCTTGTAACTATTTATGACACTAGATTTAAAACGGCTTGTCTTATCAACAATTATACCCATTTAGCAGTTTCAGAATTATTTGTGTTCATCTACCCTGTACAGTTGTATCTATGAAGATTGGTTGACAGAGACTGAGCTGGAAAGCAAATAACATCCCAAAAGCAGTATAAAAATGTATAAAATGTTGATTAGGGCTACGCACATAATTTACTTTTTAAATATTCTCATTTACAACAATGACCATGAGCAGACATTGGTTAGCACAAACTGGAAAAAGAACACAAAACAAACAGTTTAGTGATGATCCAAAGAAATTCTAAGGGAGCTTTTAGCTTTTTTTAACACCTTTATTGAATTACCATATAAGACATAGGCAAACATACATTTATATAAAAAAAACTATATTAGCATGTTCCTAGTTACAAACATTATACATTATAGCAATAACCCACACCTGGGTGTGGGTAATGCTGGATTTACCCACAGTTGGTGTGGTTTTGTCACGAGGGCGAAGCCCGAGTGGCCAAACAAAGACAACCGTGGGTTACCCACACCCAGAAGTGGGTTATTGCTATTATACAATGACATTATTTAAGAAAAAAAAGAATTACTTTTCTTAAATAATGGCATTGTATAATGCCTCCTTGCTGCCCTTCAGCAACTGTATGGTATTCTGCGGCAGTTCTGATGTACTGCGCATGCGTATGCTTACGCAGTACATCAGAGCTGTGGGTGGAAGCAATGGAGAAAGCAAGACCTCTGTTGCTTCTTACAAAGTGTCTCGCTATGTTAAACCCATTTAACACGCCAATAAACTGACACATATCCAAAACCAAAACTTGTAAAAGAAAACCAGGCTGTAATCCCTCGACCTGAACGTAGCTGAAACAAACAACACAGAGGAAGCTCAGTTTGCGAAAAGGTCAACTTGCAAAAAATACAAGATACGAACTGAAAGTTTAACTTGGCGCTTTCACCTTTATTCGTAATAAGGCTTCATCAGAGTGATTTGGTCTAACAGTTACACATATTTTATATGTTTACGTCATACACACACCTCCTTTTTAAACCAATGTGTTTTGAAAAAAACACTTTGACTCCATTCAAACTAACTCTGACAATTGCACATAAAAAACACATAAAAATGCCCATTTTAACCAAATTTCTAAATAACTAGATATACAAAGAAATATTAATACTATAAAATTAAAATACCTACAAATGTTTATTTAAAAAATTATATACAGTAAGACCTTAACTTTAAAATACTAGCTATAGAAATATGCTCGTTAATACCTGGCTGCTTGGAAGCATTTAATCGTAATTGCCAAAGGCATTCTTTTACTTCCAGTAATGTTCTAACATCCCCCCTCTATCACAATATGGTACCCTATCAATCACAAAAAATATAAACTTGTTAAAATTGATGCATGCTCGGCTGTGTACATATAATGCATTAGTAGACTTTGCATTTTTAATATCTCTTATATGTTCCTTTACTCTTGAACTCAAATTCCTAATCATTTTTCCTAAATAAAATGCAGGGCAACTCAAGCAGGCAGCTACATAAACTACCATTTTGGTGTTGCAATTAACATGTCCTGGACATCTAATAACTCTGCCATAATCACTTATTGTTACATATGGCCCATTGTTGATAAATTTGCATACACCACAAACCCCACATTTATTCATACTGGAGCTTATAAATACACTAGCTCCCTTATCCATTTCCATAAGCTCCTTTAGGTTATAACCTCTACTGTAGGTTATAAAGGGTTTACTACCTAAAATACAGGTAAGGTCATTATTAAACATGCTCGACCATGTGTCTTCTAAAATAAGTCTAATATGATCAAACAAAGAGTTATAAGGTAAAATCATTACATTTTTATCTATATCACCACTACCTTTGTTGCTACGAAATTTTTTATCTTGAT
Source organism: Protopterus annectens (assembly GCF_019279795.1). Lineage (NCBI taxonomy): Eukaryota > Metazoa > Chordata > Ceratodontiformes > Protopteridae > Protopterus > Protopterus annectens. The sequence goes on along the minus strand of NC_056728.1, from coordinate 639,279,985 downwards.
GTTCTTCTACAAGTCCACCTTTCAATATGGGCTTGAAGGCAGAGGCCCTTTTACATTCTACCTCTTTACGAATCCTGTTCAGCATATTGATGGGATAATCCCTTTCTTGAAACATGTAAACTAATCTAGTCATTTCTTTCTCAAAAAGTCTGTCGTCACTCACTAGTCTTAAAAGTCTTACCATTTGCCCTTTTATAATGTTCTTTTTAAATTGTTCTTCTTAAACCCATTTAACATAGCGAGACAGCTTTAAAAAAAGCAACGACGAAAGCAAGATCTCCATTACTTTTTTAAAGCTGTCTCGCTATGTTAAACTCCTTTAACATAGCGAGACAGTGTGTAAAAAGCAACGGAGATCTTATGTTCTCCGTTGCTGTAAAAAAAGACTTATACTAATGGAAAAAGTCCGGCCGACCGGACCTTTTTCCATTAGTATAAGTCTGATTTACAACGTGCACGCTGACCAATCAGCGTGCACGTTTTGGAATATTAATGGGGGGGGGGTTGTTGTATAATACATATTTTTGTATAATTATCGTCAACCCAAAATTACATAAATTGCTCAATTTTTGCCTTCCCTTAAATCTCACTCTTCCTCATCCAAAACATTATTCTGCATGTATTGTTCTGAAAATTTCCATTTTTTTCTATGTAATTTGCTGCTACCCTTTTCTAAAGATCCAAATTCCAGTTTTTTATCTCAGTTACAATATTCAATACTTCAAATGCAGATGGTTTAGACTTTGATTTCTGTTTTCTAGTAATTGCTTTTTTGGCAGCTACTAGAATTAAACTTAACAAAGTCTTGCTATGATTAGTTAATTTAGATCCTGTATCCCAGCTAAAAAATCATTTCCTTAGTTACACCAATTTGCTCATTTAATACTTCTGAGAAAAGTACTCTGTAGGGAATTTTTAAAGTTTTCCAACTCATTACACACCTAAAAGATATGTTCCCATTTATAGATTTCTACCTCATCATGCCATTTGTTATCTACCCGAGGTAAAAATCTTTGGAGTCTGCTTGAGATACAAAAATAGCTATGCAAGCACTTCCAAGCAAAAATACTAAATCTTTTAAGCTTTGTTGCAAACTTGGAAGTTATACATATGTCCTCACATTGTTCCCTTGTAAGTTGCTTATCCAATCTCTCTTCTCTATCTTTTCTAACCTCCTGTGATTGATCGTATAGTTTTTGTATGTACTCTACTAATTATCCCTTTTTTAACAGCAGCTTTAGCTCATGATTCACCTAAAGAGTCTAAGAGTTTAGGTCTTTCAATTAGGATTCCTCTATCCCTTTCTCTTTGCCTGTACTCTTGACATCAATTCCTGATAAGAAAGATAGTCTCTAGCCTGCAGTCCAAATGTCTTCTTGGCCTCTTCCCATTCTGTTACCTTTCTGTATCTAGTTATTTGCTCCCACTACCTTGGTTTCTTTGACAGTTTTTCCTGTCAATTCCAGCCCCCCTCTTGCTTAATTTCTATACCCCTAATTGTAGTCATCCTTATTGACAAAATCTCCTTTCTCCATTCTCATTATGGCTTAGTTCTTAGAATACTTTCTGCTAATTTATGAATATAATTTTCTGTATGACAGCTGCTGTTCTCTAAAGATCTGCATCTAAAACTCACTCTGTTTATATTTCTTGAATTTTCCCGTTTCATCATCATCCTTTTCCACGTTGAGTTATAGCTTTCTGCTTGTGTTATGCACAAGAGCCTCAATTGTGTAGCTCTAAAAATATCCCTTCATATCATATAATCCTAAACCACCGTGTTCTAACTAAAAGAAATTCTACAGGGAGCTTTGAATGCAAATAGTAATGGAAGCACCACCAAGAATAGAGGAAATTAATATATTATGGAGAAATGTCTATGAATACCTAGTTGGACGCAACAAGAATGCAGAATGGGTAAAAGAAGTAAAAGAAGAAATATGAAATCCTGATATAGAGGATATTGATTGGAATAACCTGACTGCTAAAGAGATAGAGATAAAGTTAAAAAAAAGGCTGCCAAATGGAAAATGCAGCTCCAGATGCTGAACTTAACTTTTGGTTAAAGCTATTAACATCTTTGCACACAGATTTAGCCTTGAATAAACACTACCTATATGTATACCCTGAAATGACATTGGCATGACTATAACAATTGTGGAAACAACACTCATACTTAAATATAAACCTGCAAACCTGATTGCTAACCTGTCACCCAACAACACATAAGTTGCACACAGAAATTAATGGACAATATGCAATCATTTAGATAAAATTTGATAATAATCTTAGAACAGAAGGAGAATAAATGAGATTCATGCAAAGCTAAGAATCATCTTTTGCTGAACAAAGCTGTAATGGAGACATGTAAAAAATCGGGATTATCAGTGGGGCATAAATATATTATAAAAAGGCATGTACAAGATTATTTACACATTGATAAATTTTACTGGATTAATAAATGTTATTGCACTGACTCATTAAAAAGGCAAAGCATTTTGCAACTGAACTACAAAAAAAAGGGTATATTACTATCCAGGGTATGACAATCTTGAGTGGAGTATTCCAGGGTGATTCTTTCTCACAGTTACTGTTTTTACCATGAACTCAGTCTTAACAGCCTAAATCATAGATATAGTCTGAATCCAAGAAAATTGTACTTTCAAAAGATATCTCATTTACTTTTGTGGATGAATTAAAACTGTATACTTCACTGGATAAACTCCTGTAAGAACATCTACAAGTCATTAAAACTTTCTCAGATGATATAAAGATGGTATTATATATATCATAATACAGGATTAGTCCTGTATCATGCATCTCACACTTTTAGAAATTAATGGTCCAGATTATCAGTTTCATGTAATTAGATTTCATGTTAAATCCATTAGTATCTTGTCTAGCAAAGTATCTAAGACTTATTTTTATTCCATTCAGCCTAAAAACATAGTTTTTAAAGAAGGAAGCTGGAAACCATCAATGAGGTTATAATGAGGTCTTAATACATGAAAAAGCATAGCTCATCTCAAGTTTTTCTCTTTTGAACTGGACATCAGGTTGCATGCTTTTGTTTGTTACGACTGCTCTTCATGCTCCATCTGGATATAGTACCTGCTCTTCATGCTCCGTCTGGATACAGTACCTGCTCTTCATGCTCCATCTGGGTACAGTACCTGCTCTTCATGCTCCGTCTGGATACAGTACCTGCACCCTTGAATGTTTGTCACTGAGCTCTATAATTCTCCTTAAATCAAATGAGTTCTCATAGAGAATACTGATTTACTGTTATGTACCTTTAGAAGTATTTAATGACATCCATTGGTCTTAATACTTTGTTGAATGACCAGAGAAGTTGCATGCATTTTATATATCCTATTTATTGGCCATAGTAGGCCAAAGAGCAAAGGCATTTATAAAAACACTCTATCAAACTGAGACCAAACTGGGACTTAGATTTCAGTTTATCTAGGTTATTAAAATTAAGTATGAGTATATATTTGGACTATCAGTGCGGTCCAAAGGTGACATTAAAGAAATGCAGCTGAGGAACAGCCACCAAACAAAACTTTGATTAGAACCACCTTTAGCTATAGTATAAAAGTAAACCATTTGATAGATGCTTCAGTCTCTTTCTGGAGTATGATCATTGATCCTTACAGAGCGACTTCTCAAAGAGACAGTATGTGGATCCTGGCTGGATCATCAATCTCCAGCTGGTTGGTATATTAGTGGCTCTAAGGAAATGCTATGCTCATAGCTCTTGTCGCAGATTCAGAGGTTCATAGGTACGTACGAAGTTATTGATCTGGGAGGATCTTAAAAAGTCTAGCCTTACATTTCTCTGGTAGTTTTTAACCCTTATATTTTGCTTATGAATAACACAAAAGTGGTCAGAACAAAAATATGTTGGAAGATTTACCTGTTGCCCTGTCCACAAGGGACATGGGTGGTATACAAGGGGTGAATCTGTAGCTTCCCACCCATTTGTTCATATTATGTGTGAATAGATTAAGAGAAGTACCTTGCTTTTTGTGGAGTAGAAGAGGGTTCCACAGAGAAAGTATACTCGGTGAGGCATACCTATCCCACAACATGTTCTATTTATGTTGCAAACAAAATTGAGATCCCTTAAGTGGGTGTTCACTTTACCACTGGAGTTGTGAATGTGTAATAAGTCAGACAGGATGGGTCTGTTAATGATGTATAAGAGAGGTAGAGGTCACGTTTTAGTAGCCTGTATGATACTGAGTAGAGGGACAAGGCTTTGAGATGGCCTACATTTTTTTTATTTAGGCCTATTATTTTTTTAGTGAGAAAGTGTTGTGGTTTGTCCAGTTGTGGCAAGTGTTTGAACATGTACATACTGAACTGGGCATTATATTCAATGACTGGTCTGATGAGAGACAAGTACAGTGGAATACCATACCTTTAGATATAAGCTGCACAATAAAAAACAACTTCCTTATAATACTGAATATGTAGTGGTCAAAGGACAGTTCATTGTCATGTAGCTTCCCAGATCCCTGACTATAGGAAAAACTTTCATAAGTGTGTTATCAATGTGATAGCTACAAGGGAAGTCATGCTTGCTGAAGTATATGATTATACATTTCTTGATATTCAGTTTTAGTCCATGGTTTTAACACCAGCTATTTGTTTGGGAAAGACCTTCTGGAAGATTTTCATATCTTCTGGGGAGTTTATGATGTCATCAACTTTGCACATTTGCTTTGACCTTTGAGAGGTAAATGTCAATGAGGAGGGTTCAAAGTACTGAACCCTAGGTTACACTGCTAGTCACAGGTCTTTTGGAGAAGGTAGAGCAGCCCTCCCTAATTTCTTGGTTTCTGTTTGTGAGTCACTTTGCTATTCAATGAGTTGCACAGGGATTTACATTTAGACAGGAGAGTTTATCTATGATACTTGAGTGTAGGATGGTGTTGAATGCCTTTTCGAGTTCTGCGTATATGGTGTGTACTGTTTTATCCTCATTAATTGCTTCAGTAACCTTTATGAAGAAGAATGCAGAACAAACCCCAACTCCAATGGAAAACACAACAGCCAGTGGAATAAAGTATGTTTGATCCAAGGAAGAGTTGTTTGCCATTGTTTCTGGTAGTGCATTGCTGGCTGTTGCCTTTTCCATTGGAGTTGGGGTTTGTTCTGCATTTTTGACTTCCCTTACACTTTGTTCTTGGGATTTTTGTTGGACTTTTGTGTTTATGAAGAAGAAATTGACTAGATTAAGTAGGCCGGATCTCCCCTTCATGAATCTGAACTAGCTTGGGTCAAGAGTTTGTAGGTTACTTATGTCCTTTTTATTAATACCTTTCCATAGCCTTAAAGATGAGGCTGGTCAGGCTTATGGGTCTATAATTGCCTGGGTCTGTTGATGCTACACATTTGTGCAAGGGGATGGCTATTGCTGTCATCCATTCATCTGGCACAAAGCCTGTTTAGAGGCTGCTATTGATTAATCTCTTTGGGGGGGGGGGGTCTGGTAAGTCTTGTTTAAGGCTAACCAGTAGGCAGCCTGGTATGTTATCTGGCCCATTCAAACCAGTGCTCTTGGCCTTGAATAGTGCCTTGAGGACTTGTTCGTGGGAGATTAGATGCAGATATTTCATTGACTTTCACATACAATGATTTATTTTTTTTATTATAGAGCCTGTTTATATTAGAGTTCTACCAAAACATTTTTTTTTAATTTGGAGTTGTGTTTATTTCTTAGGGGAACATATCCATCTATGCAGCTATTTACAGATGAGTATAATTTGGTGATAAAGGACTCTGCATAAGCAGTGGAGTGATCAAGATGAAAGGGGCTTTTAAATTTAGCTTTCCTATAATCTCTGAATACATATGTATTGGCAGATGCTTCCAGCATCAGTCTTAAGGTGAACATGATAGATTTGTGGCCTGATCTGACTAGGGAGGAGGTTACAATTGGAGGTAAGCAAAGCTGATGCATATTTTTAAAGACCAAGTCCAGGATTGTATTGTCCATGGCTGGGGTGTAGATTAACTGGTCTAGAGGGTTTGTATTGATGAAGTCCAGAAATATGGATAAAGTTTTTATTCATCAATGAAAAAAGAAAAAAACACCCCTGCAGTGCAGATCCAGCAGCAAGATCAAGAAAAATATTAGCTCTGTAGAGTTATTCAATCATATTCCCAAATGATCATTTGAGTAAGATGCAGACCTCCTTCTAATTCTGCTTCTTTATTATTTATATCCACAATGCTTCACTTCTCTAAAAATTCAGTTGTCACATGCATGTGGAATTTCCAGAGTGCTTGCAGTTATTATCAGTAACAATATAAATGATTTTCTAAAGAGTAATTCTTTATAACTAACATTTTACTTTTATAATTTGTGACTAGTCCTACAGTCTAAGGGACCACTAAGAACAGTAGCCCAAATTCCCCATTGCTCCCGGTTTCTGTCTAAGTTGCTCAAGATTACACAGTAGAAAATGAGAGCTGAGAGAATCAAACCCTGCACCACAGGAATTACAGCTTTAGCCCACTGTACTGCCTGCCAACACCACCTTGCTTATCTCATATATCTGCCTTCCCCAACACATCTAACTTAGGACAAGCGGTAGGAGCTACCTTGGCAAATAATGTGCATCTCACTTTACATTCCACATAAGTGGCTAACTAGACAGGTTGTTGTTGAGTCTTTCGGCTTTTCCCGGTTAGGGGTCGCCACAGCGGAACTCTGGTCCGCTAATGATTGGCAGTAGATTTTTACGTGCCTAGTTGCCGGCCCTGACGCACAACCTTCAAAGAAGGTACGCCCATTCACGCATGTCTCCACACAGAAGACGCTCTAGCTGAGAATCGAACAGGACAATGTCTTACTGTGGCTAACTAGACAGGTGTTTAACTTTATTTCTTGTAAATTACTTGCTTCTGTTTAAGTTACCTTGATCAAAGTTTTAACTATTTTGGTTTAAGTTATTTGTTAGAATATTAATTCCCTTTTGTTGAAGCAAGATCAGTGTCCCATTATTGTTAAAGCAAGCTGGCTTCCTCACTAAGAAACAGCTATATACTCTTTTTATTTGCTAAATATATACCTAGTATTCAGAAACATCATTTATGCAGACACATAATGAAACAAGAGCAAAAAGTAGCACAATGTGACATGAAGATAAGTAACAAAGTAATGGGAGATGGTGGTGTATAACTAAGTAAAGAATGTACTGGCAAAACCACTCAGACTGTGTAATGGAGAGCATATGAAGACTTCATTCATATTACCCAAGGTAACCAAAAACATGCACATAGTATACCCTCAACTATGCACATTTGCACATGCAAGATTGTACTGTTATGAGAATTGCTGAGAGCCCTAATAAGGAAGAGCTTCTCAACAAAGTCTTTACTAGTTTATTCTTAATAACGGGGATGAAAGGGTGTATAAGACAGCATGAGAAGAGGAAGAGCAAGCAGAGGAACACACACAGAAGGCAATAGGGAAGGAAAGACTGGGATGGAGGTGGAGAAGCAAATATATGTGTATATATATATATATATATATATATATATATATATATATATATGTTGATGGGATAAGTATCAATTTACTTTTCTTAAAGGATGGATGAGATAGTAACTAAGTAAGTAATTAAGGGGATATTGTAGACAGGAAAGACAGTAAAAGCATGTTAGTGAGGCAAACTAACAAATACAGAACACAAAGACTGGTAGGGAGGATGTGACACAAATGGGGATCTCAAAGGAAAAACATACACAGGCAGACAGGAGGATAAAAGGTGATAGGGAGGACTGGACTACAAACTGGACAGGGAACTGAAGCACAAGTAAAGGGAATGCCATTTGGATGTGATTGGGAGATGACCAACTGTCACTCTAATCAGTGCTGCACCAACCACTGATGGCTTAATAGGTCGGGCCAGGCAGTGATGAAAATCTGCTAGCCACACAAAGAGACTCTGAAGGAGCCAATGCGGGCAGCAAGCCATTGGTACACCACTACCATTATAACATCCTCTGACTTCTACCAAGTTACATATTGTGAGTTACAGCCAGCATTACAAGAGAGTGAGACAGCACCCCCCAGATGACAGCCCACTGGAGGCCATTATGGTACCATCCAAGTTGTCTCCCACTAAATGGCCTTCATCATCCCATGGACAGGTTGCCCCAGAGGCTGCAAGGGACCCAGCTGGGGATAACAGCTTGTTGTTGGTGTAATTTGCCATCCTCTGCCAGCAGAGAATGGCAGCTTAGGCCAACGACAAGGTCACAGCTCTTGTACCACAACTAGAGCTGTGACTGGCAGTGCATAAACTAGCAGCTTAACTGAAGAGAAATAAAACAACAAACATTAAAGAAATGTAGAAATGATAACAAGAACTTGAGAGACATAACAGGAAAAAACATCAGCACATCTGTATAATGCTATAAGGCATTAGAGATCCTGGAAAAGTAAAATGTTGTTATCTATGCAATGGCAATGTAGGCAATAGGGCTGATTTGCCAGACCAAAGGCAAGACTTGGAGGCAGTGGATCACAAGATACAGGTGGGTATGGATTACAGGGAGTCTCCCCTGTGTGTATGTGGGAGAACGATGCATGTATTACAAAGGGTGACTGCAGGGGCAAAGAAAGGTGGAGTGGGATGGCTCTTTGCTATGTTTTATGACCAAGGGACATTGAAGGATGTATTGATCATAGCCTTGCCTATAGATGCTGCAGGGTAACATGGGACAGGGGAATAGCCGCAGAAGCAATGACCTAAATATGGGCACCATTCAGCAGCTTGCAGTCTGGGTAAGCTACATGGACATAAACACAAGATATATCATATAGAACTGGCACTGCCATTGGGTAATCAATATGCAGATTGTACAGATGGCAAGGCTATGTCAATGGACATAGCACTGTAGGATGCCAAAGACACTGGTGTGAGAAACATTATTGTACAAGGCATGCTGGATGAACAAGTAGAGGCAGATGCATGATTCTTTCTGACCGTGAGGTCACTTCGCTCAGCTTAGTGGATGTGAGAGCATGGAAGTCTGCATGAAGCATGTATATCTGTGTCAGCAATTGATTGTCCTGTATAAGCGGTTCCACTATTAGTTACAATGTGCTACTACACAATTCTTTTGGTATGACAACTATATGCAATAATATCACCAGTATATACTTAGCCCTATGACTGAATAATCATTCCATGTTCCATCAGCCATCTGACCTCCATTTGCCTAGAAGAAGAAAAACATAATACCATACCTGAAGAAGTCAATAGCTTATTGCTGACGAAAGCACTAAATAAAGTTTGTTGCTGGGATCCACCTGTGCACCGTATTGTTCTCCGTGTATTCACAGTTTGATAACAACATACCTGGATTGCTTCTTGGCCTTCTGTCATTTTTCTGCTGCAGTAAGCTCTATACTTTCCTGCAACCATAAACATGATAAACAGTTACTGAAATATTAATACAAATGGAATGCATATATATATATATATATATATATATATATATATATATATATATATATATATATATATATATATAGGTTTACTACCGTAGATCGAAATTACACTATTTCGAAATATGATAGTAGTGTCCCACTAATGCGAAAGTGCACTCAAACGAAAGTGCACTTTTGCTAAAGTCACTAAGTCGAACGGGGCATTTCCTGCACTGTGGTGCAGTAGTGATGAACTTTAGGATTATGGCTTGGGTTAAGGATAGTGGATAGCATGTAGGGCTATCCACTATCCTTAACAAAAGCCTTAACCCTAAGGTCCGTGACTACTGCACCACAGTACAGGAAATAGGTCCGGAACTACTGCTCAGTGGAGGAAATACAATTTCCTGCACTGTGGTGTGGTAGTCACAGATCTTATGGTTAGGGCTTGGGTTAAGGATAGTGGATAGCCCTACTAGCGATCCACTATCCATTACCCAAGCCCTAGCCCTTTGTTCTAATGACTTTCGTGAAAGTGTACTTTCGCTGAAGTGCACTTTCGCGTTCATGAGACACTACTATCGTATTTCGAAATAGTGTAATTTCGATCTACGGTAGTAGACCCATATATATATATATATATATATATATATATATATATATATATATATATGGTTCTAGGTTATAACATCGACAGCTGCTTTCACCGACAACACAAACATCGACACCACATAATCGACAAACCATAAACACGAAACCTCACATGCCCGACAAACAAACAACCGACGGTCCACAAACACGAAACCCCATATGCTGCACACACCACAATAACAACAATCAACTAACAAAACACATCTCCTGTCCAAAAACCACACACAGAACACAAGCACACCAAAATCCTCACAAACCCACACTAAACCTCACATACACAACTATGTACAACCCTAACCCAAACCCTTACCCTAAGGTCCGTCACTATCGCACACTCAGCTAACCCGTGCCCTAACCCTAACTCACTTAACCCGCCCCTAACCCAAAATATACTACTACCGCACACTTACCTAACCCGCGCCCTAACCCTAACTCACTTAACCCGCCCCTAACCCAAAAAATACTACTACCGCACACTTACCTAACCTGCTCCCTAACCCTAACTCACTTAACCCGCCCCTAACCCAAAAATACTACTACCGCACACTTACCTAACCCGCGCACTGACCCTAAATCACTAAACCCACCCCTATCCCCACAGACTGTCACTATCCACACTTACCTTACTCGCACCCTAACGTCCGTCACCACCGCATACTCACACAGCCTTCTTTCCAAGTCACTATCCTTGCCATCGGCGTTTTTATCCGTAGTGTCGGTCTTCCGCATGTCGATCATCTGGCACCCGCTAATCCGTTGTCGGTGATGTCGGCTGTCAATGTTCTAACCTAGACCCATATATATATATATATATATATATATATATATATATATATATATATATATATATATATATATAGAGAGAGAGAGAGAGAGAGAGGTTTACTATTATTAAATTGAAATTCAGAATGTAAAGCTATCATGTCATCTAATCAGGAAGTCGAAATTCATGATCTTAAGGTGATTAGAATGTCATAAATCATCCCATGTGTGAAAATTCAACTTTAGAATGCATTTGTGTGAACCTCCCTTCACCAATAACGTATAATATGTAATTTAAATTCCCGAATACATGTTAACGACCGCAGTAATATGTAAAGCACATACTGATGCTATTTTCATCAAAACAGCATTATAATACATGTTGCCATTCAAAGCAAATGCTGGATACGTAATCCATTCTCCACTGATACGTGAACATAGTGAAAAGTGCAGCATAAGTGTAGAATTCATCCTGTTACATCCACATATAGTGAAGGAACGGTTGTTACTATATGTAATGTACTTGTACATGTCCTATCATTGCACATAACCTCGGTGCGTACATGTCAGAATGAGCAGTGCAAAGCAACTAGTTTAGATAGTTCACGTGAGGTCATCTCATCCCTACATATCAATAGTCTCATGAACTGGGATTCATTATCATGTAGTCGGCTCCATTTAGGTGATGATGGTACACATGACAGCAAATGACTTTTCAAGTCTTCCAAATGATTTTGTTCTAAATGGATGGTATGCAAGACATCCATGATATACAATTGTTTCTTGCCTAGTAGGTTTCGCAGGCACTGATGCCATCCCTCCACTGTATTCTGGCTTCTCGGATAGCCCCATAAACATGTTTCCCAATGATTCCAGAATTGCACGTCAACAATGGAGGTAGTCTTTCACAAGTATCACTCTGTATGCCATACCTTCTTGGTCACCCCAGAATGTAATTGTTATGAAAGAAATCACATAATGGTCTTCCAGCATCAGGCATGTCAACTGCAATGTCCTCGAATGTAGGTAGCACTGATTCTAGTGATACAAATGCCAATGCTGGTATCTGCTTACAAAGTAGAGAAAATTTTGTATCATTTCTGAATAAAGATGCCAGTCTTAACTTCTGTATTTGCCACCATAGCAGCTGGCAAAGATGCCAATCTTAACTTCTGTATTTGCCACCATAGCAGCTGGCAAAGATGTAACCAGCAGCCCTTAGGCATACTTTCAGGGAAATTCCTAGCTATACAATTTATCACACCTTTTTCAAAATCGCTTATAATCATGTTTGGCTTTAAGACTAGTTGAAAATCACTGCATAGTTGTATAACTGCCTTCCAAAACTGATCATAGCATTCTTTGGTCTTTGAAGGCAGTATGCCATACACCACAGGGATAACCTTGCCTTTAGATGTTCCTGTGATACTGCAATGGATGGTATACACCTGTCTGCACTCCCTTGTGCTAATCAGAAAGGTGCCATCTACCAATATAAATTTGGATGCACAAAGCATCCGCAGGTTACCCTCAGTTGTCAGCATTGACTGAATTACTGCTATGTGTGTGATGTACAATGAATGTGCCATTCTTAATTGGAAGCATATCCACCATCAGCTGAGTGAGTGACTCCAGGCTGCACATAATTGACATTCTATTCTTACAGCATAGCCTACGTACTGTTTGCTTAAGAGCATCAGTATTAGGTAGACTAGTAACTACATCAGTAGACGTTCCTGCCAAAACCTCACTAACTATCCTACATGGATCTTCCAGAGTCTGCTCTGCTCTTCGTTTCATAACCTGCCATACCTTCCTTTCCTCATGTTCTACTGTGTCTGGTCCATAAAAATGTGCAGTACTTTTCTCCAGCTTTTCACCTTCAAGACACTCCTCTGTGATACAATGACCCTCACATCTGTCACTGTTCTTCTTTGTGCAACACCAGTACCTTCTAGTCTCAGTACATTTCTCCAGATAGTACTGGTATCCATCTACACTAAGCATTTTTCGACCCTTCTGAGATAATACTGTTTGATAAATTGCTCCAATTGCACCTGGACAGTCTGACCCAGCACTTTGCAGTGACATCATGTGTACTCACACCTGTACTCATTAACATTGACTGCCACTAACATACCTTACATTTCAATTTGTTTAACTTAAATATTGTATCGCAGAGAACCATGACCATGTGGAAAAAATCACAAGTTCTTGCCTGCATACAATCTTCGCGTGTCTACATCAGTGAAGATACACACACTAAGAACCAGTGTATGCACTCACTCTAGACCTACATTTACCTAGATAAACATAAAACACTATGTATTTGCCCATGAAGTCACTGATTCCATATTGAGGTATTTCACCACGTGCATAGATACGTACAGGATCCCTGTAATCATGGCTACCATACATAGTACTTCATATCTAGCAATAATTTACTATTCATTGTAAAACACACCTGCTTCACTTTCGTGTACATTGCAGTAATTGTACCATACATTACATTCAATTGTCTTTGATTTAACTTGCTGTGCATAAACAACGGTGTGCAACAGACATACAACTACATTGAGAACGACCAGGGTTATAAGGATGCATGAATGCAGTGCAGCATATATTTGTATACCACAGAATTAAATATATGAACAACATCATACGTGGTGTACTGTTCAACAAATCTACACAAACATGGCTGACATTACTATTCATTACCTATACTACTATTTCAAGTACTTGAACGTGTATACCACCATATCTGCTGTACATGAGACTATATTATGACTAGATGAGACTATAACACATGTTTATCCATTTCTACTTTAACGGCACATTTTACAGATCCTAATCCAACAAACAAGTCACTTTCTGACATGACCACTTACGAATACAAACTAGATGACAGTATTATCTAGTTAAGCTGCTGCAATACCAAACTACTGCATTACAGACCTTGTACGAACATACTAAATACCGGAAATAATGTTGCCAACATTTACCCGAGCCAACATTCTGGTAATACTTAAACGAAGGAGAAGTCATCGAGTTTATTTAACTGAATGAGGTTTAGTATTCGCTGTGCTTGCTGCAACTATATGATGATCTGACATGTTAATTTCGACTATTCAAGTTTCAAACAAATCACTTTCATACACATCACTTTCACAGTTATAATAGCAAACCTATATATATATATATATATATATATATATATATATATATATATATATATGGGTCTACTTTGTTTCGTTGAATCTCATTTCACTGAATTTCATTTCACCCCGACCACTTCGCTGAAAACTCACATTACTGAAAACTCATTTCACTGAATGTCATTTCACTGAACTGCAGTTAGTATATATGGCACTGTGCAGAGTACTGTAAGGCAAGTAAAAGGTATATGTCCTTTTCCCCACTGCAGTGCAATCAATATATACAATACTAGTGACTCATGGGACAATGCACATACAGGAAAACAAATGAAAGAAATACATTTCAGATTATAAATAGTCACAAAATCTAAGTGGTTTCTTCATGAGTCTACAATTTCTGCTATAGTAATCTTAATAGGTAAATAAGTCATTTCCGTTCATTGCAGGAACTGGGCATCAGTGGTCCTGTGACTGCTTTGCTTGGATAACACCTCATAGTTCTTGAGGTCACTTCTGAAGTCTTATTATCCCTCTCATAATCTAAAGATACTTTCTCAGGCATTGCATGGATGAGACTAATAAAACGTAATTTAGTAGTGTCTGTAAATGTTTGTGATTTCTCCTATGTAGCTTCATGTCTTTCCCAGTGTATAAAACATTATCTCTGTCTGTTGTGAAGACCTAAGACAGTCGCTAGTATGTGATATTTCTGGTGAAAGTTCTCATTTACTTTCATTGTGACTTTCCCCTCTTTTTAAAGGAGAAACACATATTTTACGTATAATGTTTATTACAGTATTGCTTCAATTGCTTCTCCCTTTTCCTTAGTAATTCTAAAGCTTGCATTCTGCTTTCAGCTATTAACAGATAACACTACATAGGCAACATGGATCTCAACATTTCTCCCATACATATTTACAAAGATGACAGACCTACAGCTTGCAAATGTGTATTTCTGTCTCTAGCAATGAAAGATAAATGTATGTCATTTCTGCCATATTACATTTCTTCATGATATTTTTACCTTTTGACCATGAATTCTACTTGTCCGTTTGACTGTAGATATTATGGACTTCAGTAATATGAAGAAACTCATAGTCTTGAATTATTTTAGAAAAACTATGCACCATTGTCTGTCATCACTTGCTCCTTGTTCAAATATTCATTTGCCTAGCAAGGAAGATTCAGGCACACTTGTGACTGTAAATGCTATAATTTCTTGCAATTGCACTTGTAGATTGATACATTGTATAATAGCCCTAAGTAGAAAACTGAGATTTTGGTGCTGAAACAAATCATCTCCTATTTTCAGTTAAGGCAAACTTGGGCTATCATGAGACATCAGTTCCTCTTCCTGACTCTGTGTATGAGTTTTATGTAATTTACCCTACTTAAATGTTAGGCCGCTAAGTGATCTCTTAAGCTCTGTTCTTGGATTTAAATAATCACAAGTGAGATTTGTGAATTTTCAGAAACATTTGGTTTCACTTAGATGACAAGATTATAACTTCCTCATGTTTAAACAATAGGGTACATGTCAGTTCCTCTCTAAATGTATAGAATGGTTGTATCAGTGGAATCAGTGGATGAAGTTGTTTTAAATTATCTAGCCATCCAGGCATTATGTCTTATCTCAAAAGTCTATTTCTGTGTCTTCACAGGTAGCTGTTTATAATTCATGTAGAATCTAGGAGTTATTGGCATTTATGCCACAAACCACAGAGATTCCAAATATTTATCCAGGAAATCATCCTTACAGTCACCCAGGTATGCTCTGTTTAGCAATAGAAATTAGTCTGTTGGGCTTATAGTGTACTTTTCTTTTGAGGGTAGGAAGTCAGGTACTACTGCTAGATATGATTTGTGTGTCCTTGCAAACGTTTGTGTTCGATACTTATCTTTCCCTTGAAGGAAATAAAAGGGGAAATTTCATTCATTAGTCACAGTTTTTATTTAGGCTATCACTAGTTGAAAAGGTTAGGGGAACAAAAGCTCTAAAAGGCACCGCAGAGAGCCCAGGACTTTTGGATCACAGACCCCAGCTTAATTTGATGAATTTCCTCTACATCTTTTAAAGTGCAATTTTAATTAATCACAGTTTATTGAAAGGATGTAGAAATAAGACAAAAATATGATAGAATGCAAGAAAGCAAAAACTGGAAGGTGTGAGGAAACCAAGATGTGGGCAAACCAGGTGATGCACTAGAGGAGCAAAGGGTGAGGCACCATGGAATCATCTACGTATGGCTGAGGGATCCATTTCACTTAAGGCCAGTCTTCAATGCAAAGGGTGAGACATCATGGAATCATCTGGCTAGGGCTGAGAGATCCATTTCACTTAAGGCCAGTCTTCAGTGCAAAGGGTGAGCCACAACTGTTGTGGAGAAGTGCAGGACCTTAGAGTGCAATTTCAAAAAATCTGGCTACACCTTTGGTGCTATTTGTCATTTTTCCCTCCTACTTCAAAGTTTTTGCAAGTATATGAAATAATTAAAATTCTTTCTGCCAAAAATGCATGTTATACTTCAAACAGAAAGTAAAATACATTTAACATGTAAAAAACACTGTAATATGTGAACCATGTTCTATAGCAGAAACAATATGAACAGGAAGATGGGATGGAAATGCTCCAGAAATGACTGCATCATATGCTGTACAGTTCTGTGAGCATCTCTGTATTAGTGGTTCTTAAATGGTGTGGCCATCCTTCTTAAAGAGGTCCATGTCTGTTTCAAAGGAGGCCTAAGTAGGCTTGAAAAAAATATGTACTTAAAACAGTAGTTATTTGTTACTATTTTTTGCAATTGTTGCTGCTGAACTAAATGCAGAAAGATGACAGTCAAATGAATATATTGGTTTACTGTAAATCAGTAGCAAAAGATTAATATATAAAGAAAATCTTGATTATTTCAAGAGTGGATACATTTTCATATTGTGTTAGGGAGTCATCTGCTTCTGTATAGGGCAGTATATGCATTTATTTGCATGGGACACACAAAGTACTTTTTGATAGTAAGATGAATGCAGAGGATGCATGGATTGAGGGAGGCTCAATAAGAAAGAAAATGGAAAAACTGTTTTTAAACATTTATGTCATATTGTAAGAAAATAGTTCAGCATGGTACTGCAACACAAATCGATATATTTCCATTATCAGGTGATACTGATTATGTTTTATTTATTTATTTATATTTGTTTACCAACATAGTGCACTGATCAATACCGACCAATTTCAGGCTCAGCCTGTGTGAAATACAGAACACTTCACAAACAAAAAATACAGAAATGTAAACAATAACAGAGTAGTTCAGACTAATTACATAGAAAAAAACTGTGTATATACATTCTGGTGAACAAGCAGAGTGTACTGTACAATCAACCAGAGTATAATGTACAATATATACATTAGTTTCTAAAGTGGGTTAATCTTCAGGGAATCTTGAGAGATGAGGACACTCGGAAAATTTGACACAGTCTCACATCAAATCCTGCTAAACAAACTAAACCAATATCACCTATCAAATTCCACTCTTACCTGGTTCCAAAGCTACTTAACTGACAGGTACCAAGCTGTGAAATGGGAAAATTCTCTCTCCTCAGCTGCCCATAACTATAGGAGTCCCACAGGGTTCTATCTTAGGACCACTACTATTCACAGTCTTCACAAGTGACCTCCATACCTCCACACAGCATGCATCTATCATTCAGTATGCAGATGACACTACCTTAATCTGTGCTGCACAAAACATTCCCACCCTCCTACAAACAACTCAACTAGCATTCTCTGATGCTTTAAATCTAATATTTGGAAGGCATGCAGTATTTGTCCTGCTGTTAGTTTTTAGTTTCAATATACAGTTGATGCACGTTATATTTATTCCTATCTGTATATATATATATATATATATATTATTTTATATATTTATATATATTATTTTATTTATTTTTTTTTTTATATTTATATATATACACACACACACATTTTTTTACATTTTTAGCATTTTTAACTTTCATAGGCTACAGACAACATCACAGACATTGACTTTCTTTTGTTAAAGAAGGATTAACTATTTTAACATTTTACATTTTTATAAGCATGTAATGTTATGTAATTTTTTAAGTTAACTATTATTATAAGTATAATATGGCAGCCTTACATTGCAGACATTGAGATAAACTTTGATAAGTATATATGAGTACAGTGTGCATGAATGTATGTCTTTGGGATAATACGTCTGTGTGCACCAAGGAGATGTTTAATAATTAATTTAATGCTCATGAATATTCATGAGAAATTGAAACGATAAGGCATTTTTTAAATATTTTTTTTGATATTTATATATTTTTTTTTTTTTTAAGACTATTTTTATATTTATTGCACAATTGCAAACTACCTTTTGAAGTCACACATTGTCACATTTTTGATGAGATAGCAACCAGTATTATAAGAAAGCTAGAGTCTATTTTTTTAGTGTGGTTTATTACAAGCATTCTCTGATGTTGAAAACTACCTTACCAAAGCCCAACTTATCCTCAATCCAAAGAAAACTCAGCTTATGATTATAACCAGTTCTAACAAAAACACTGGTAACAGTCAAGTCACTATCTACTCCACAAATGCTACTCCAATCACTCCAGTGGCACAGGCTAAGCTATTGGGAATAACCATAGAGTCCCACCTAAAATTTGATAGTCATCTCAACTTAACTATTAAAAAAGTACATGCCAAACTGGGATCACTCTACCGTATCAAACCATTGATTACCAACAACAGAAGATCAGCCATTGCTCGCTCCCAACTTCTATCCACCCTACTCTATGCATCTCCCATTCTGACTAATCTCAACAAAACTGAACTAAGCAAAATGGAAGTCTGCTATAACAGAAGTGCCCGCTTTGCTGCAAATTGCTCATATAGACCTTATCACTGTACTGCTTTGAGACAGCTCCACTGGCTTGAACTGCCCAACCTCCTAACCTACAATCAGCTCTGCCTCTGTCATTCTATCTATTACGTCCCCAATAAGTGTCCTGCCCTCAGAAACCTAGTACAACATTACACAGTCAAAAGGCCTCTTAGATCATCAAGCAAACTACTACTAGAAATCACCAACAGCTACAATAGCTTTGGAGATGCGCTAAGTAGTAGTTCAGTGGCTAAAAAATGGAACTCTTTCCCCACTGGCATTCAAAACACATCATCCAAAGCCTCCTTTAAAGACCTCATCAGGCAACATCTCAAGCAAAGTTGGCAGTGCCATGATTGCTCCCTAGGCTAGTGAAAGTGGATAAGGTATACATACTAAATCTAGAGTACTTGATAATAGTTTTCAATCTTACTCACAAACACTGGCTAATCTACAATGTATGTACTGTACCTTTGTACTATGTATGTATTCTACCTATGTTCCAAATTTCAGCTATACACCACAAATCTATTAATTAACTGTTGATGTGCCGCATACCACTGTAAAAACATGTGTTTTGCAATTTTTGTGTACACTGATCATATCTAAATAACTAAATATATCTGTAAATTTTCTTTGTGGAGCTTTTCTCCCTGGGCCTCTGCTGAAAAAGGGCCTTTTCGGCTCAATCAGACACCCCTGGTTAACAAATGTAAAATAAATAAATAAATAAAGAGAAGGTTAGGTGATACATCCTATGTTGAAGCAGGAGCATTTGGCTTGGATGAAGAAGTGTTTTTTGAGTTGCATTCTGAATTTAGAATAAGTGTTGATTTCCTTAATGTCACTGGAGAGAGCTTGCAAAGAGTAGGAGGCTGAGAGGAGAAAGCATATGCGTAGTTTGGTTCTAGGGGTAATGAGAGTTGGTGTGGCTTGTAAGTACTGTCTGTGGTTGTATGAGAAGATTTTTTTATGATATATAGCTGCAAAGGAATTAAATGTGTGGAGTTGGTGTAGTTTGTACAGTTGGGATTTGAAAAGTAGGTTACATCCTTGTTTTATAGGTAGCCATTTGGCTTTTTCTAGGGAGGTACAGTGATGCTCACAGAGATGTCAGTTTGTAATGAATTAGCAAATGCTGTTACAGATAGTCTGGAATGTGGAAATGTTTTTTTTTTTTTTGGTGGCAGAAGCAAAAATCGGGTGCCTGTATTCAAGCTGGGAAAGAACTCCTTTGCCAATGGCTGCTCTGGCTGCCTGGGATAGAAAAGGGAAGGTCTTTTTGGCAATGAAGAGGATGTGGTTTGTTTTTTTCTGTAACTTTGTGTGGAAATGAAAGTTTAGTGACTGATCAAGCCATAGTACTAGGTATTTGTAGGTGGCAGTTGTCTCTGTGGAATGATTTTATAGGTCAAAGATAGTTAAATAGTTAGGTGTTTGCTGAACTTTCTGTGGAGTTCCAAAAAGCCTAGTTTTGGCCTTGGTGAGGTTGAGAAGTAATTTATGGTTTGTGGTTTATAAGCCATTGGTGGAGCTCATGAAAATCTGACTGGAGCTGGCACTGAATTTTAGTGTGAGAGTAACCTATCAGTAAATGACAATATCATCAGCATAGAGGATATGTGGGAGATGTATTGTGTAAAGCTAATTATAACTCAAATAAATTGCATCATAGTAAGTAGTATAGTCTCTTGGGGGTGTGTTTGTATATCTAAGTGTCTAGATATAAATATATCTATATATATATATATATATATATATATATATATATATATATATATATATATAAAACCTTTCCTTTTTTAATTAAAGGGTGATGATATTTACATTTAAGAGTACTACTACATGAGGGCCATGAATCAAGTGACCTGAAGGTCTAGCAGCATGTCTCGTTCTTGTGTCATCAGTTACTGGGCCTTAGAATTGCTGTGCTATGCACATAAATGCATCAATCAGAAGTTAAATCTGACCCAATAGGTTATTAACAAAGCAGTCCATCAACTACTCATAATTCAAGCCACTTACTGAATCCTCATTTCATGCTACAAGCAATTTTAGACTGGCCAAAAGGACTGCCCCCATGAAGGTAGGTATACTGACTCTTATTTAACTACATTCAAGGAACCAAATTATGTCTTTGAATACATTTCTGCAATTTACAGAATAGGAGATATTTCAAACAGTTCCACAAAATTTCCACTGACCTGCCATTTTGCTTATCCTTCTTATACAAATTACAAGGCTTTGTTCTGAACTCTTATACCATATTCTACAATCAGAAATGAATATAATTTGATGATATTGATGTAAAACTGGTGAAACAGAGAGTTCCAATGTTAAATGATGCATTTCTAGAATTGTCTGGGACATGAACTGGGCAAGAGCACTACTGTTGAGCACATGCTGCTTGATCAGATGTCAAATTATTGTTTATGTTTACTTGTATTTGCATGATGTCAACATGTTAGTATGTTCAACCTTGTTTTGTCACGTTTGCTCAACTATGTTTGTGAGGTGGCAGATCTCGCACAACTTTATAAAACGTTTACCGTTTCTCTGAGTTTGTGGGAATTAGAATTAGTTTATATAGAGACTGGCATTATAGGGGGCAAAGACCCTGTATCAAAAGGTGAAGGAGGAAAAGCCCCTTCCAGAATAAGTACTTTTACTGTTTTGCACTGTCTTGTCTCTTTCATCTTTATGAATTTGCTAAGTTTAGACATAGTTAAATGTTTTATATCTCAACCTGGGGAGATTGTGTTTTCTTTTACATCTGAATGGGTTTATTCAGACAGTTTTGATGGTTGTCAGAGATACAAACATTTTTTGAAGGACTGAGTTCTTAAGCTAGGTATTCTGACTTATTATTTTCTGTCCAAATGTCTAGAAGGCCCATGATCCTTACCTTGTAAATATACAATGTTAAAGGGTTTGCCAGCAATGGGTATTGCCATTTATTGTAATAAATAGATGCTGTCAGTTTGTTCTTTGCCTTTTATTTAAATCAAACTATAGATGACAGAGGTTTTTGACATGTATTAAAATAGTATTGAATAAAATAAAAATCATGTAATGTGAAAATATTGGGAAGGATGTTGCCGGGTAAGATCTGAAATGTTTTGATACCTTCTTATTTTCTCATTTCTAAAAATGCAACTTATGTAATGAATTTAAGCAAATTCATGAGTGCTATAGTTTTTCTTTTAATTTCTGATTCCTGTTTTTTTTTAGTCTACTCTATGGCTTTAATTAACATATTTAGCCCTACCCTATTTTCCCAGTAAGTGCAGTGGGATACTTTACATCCATCTGAGCTACCTCTAGAATGGACTTTGACTTAATGTGTCTTCATATTATTGATATGTCCTGAGGTGTACAAAGTCCGTGTGGGAGAAGTGAATGCAAACACAAGTGAGGTGTTGGGAGGGGCAGCATGGTGCAGCTGTAGGGAACAACTTACTATTTAAATGATAATGGTTTTATAGAAAGGTTTAATGCACCTTTAAAACCACAATGAATGGCACATTATGGCATTTAATGTTCTAGGCATAACTGTACCAACCTAAATCGTATCCAGCATTCTTTACTTGTTTTGTTCTTTCAGCATAAATTGTTTAGTCTTTTAATCAGTCTGAATGTTTTGGCTTCCAAAATCATAAATACGTTATAAATGCTATTCACAAAAAAGAAATGTGGTCCACATGGCAGGCTTTCTCTTCCACATTTAGCAGTAATAGATTTTTGCCGTTTATGGACAATGTAGTTTGGGGAATTAAGAATAAAAAAAATTAAACAACTTCCCATACTCCATAATCAAAGGTAATTTGCAGCATTTATTATCTTCTGTTTGTTTTCACTTAAGGAAGGTACATAATGCTTTAGTGAATGTGTAGAAACTGAAGAATGCATATACAGTATTTTTATTCTTAATATAATGTACATTGCTGTCGCCACTTCAAAACATCTCATTGTCTTTCTTCATGGTGTAAGCATTCCTGCATAGCTAAACGTTTCTATCATATTACTAGCAGTCTCTCAGAAATACCTTAAGACAGATGGCATTTGCAGAGTGAAAGATAACATGATGCTCTTAAAGTTGTTGGCAGCAGGTAAAGCTTTTTTAAATATCTATTCATTTAGTGCCAATATAACCCCACTTCCATATAATGCAGTGTGTGCAGGTGCAAATTTATTTTGTTGAACAATGGCTAGAGATCTTAAGTTTTCACTTCCTTATTTAAAAAGCACTCAGTTTGATTTACCTGATTTGGCACTATTTCAGAATTTTTTTTTCTTCTGAATGTCCTTACATATGGAACAAATCAGTCATATTTTCTGCATGCAAATGAATACCACACTATCTGCTTGACTGTAACTATTTCACATTATTGTAATTGAATGGCCTGTCCAAGAAGAACTAAAGGTTTAACATTGCAATCATTCGCTAAATCATACTTTTGGAATATATTTCAGGGTAGTTTTAGCAAAATGATATTTTGCCAAATTTCATTTTGAAAGAACTTATAGAGATCATTTCTAAGGCATCTGCAAAAGAAAGAAATAACAATATCAATGTGTATATGGCTGCAGAAAAAACAGAAAGGCAGACAGACAGGCACATCACACCTCTCAATTGTCCAGGTTTTTGCTTCACATTTTTGGCCCATTCCTCATAAAATTTGTGGTTTTCTGGCAAATCACTGAGGACTACAGTCACTAAATAATGGCACAGATTTAAGTTCCCAACTTAATGTCCTCCAGAAAATGATTGCTAACACAAATCCTGCTATTCTAGCAATTTTTTAAGTTTATAAGAGCAATATTTTTATTTATTTATTTATTCCGCATTTGATTACCGGGAGTGTCTGAATGGGCCAGGAGCCTGATTTCAGCAGATGCCCAGGGGAAAAAAGCTGCGAGATTACATTATCATTATAACAAAGTAACATATTACATCACACCAATGACAGATAATGAATTGTTACAGATATAGTCCATAACAGAAAAACATGTCAAAGTATACAAAACAAGCACACATTAAAACATTTGTTGGTAAGCAGAGTAGTGTAAAAAATATAACACAGCTGAAAATCTGTTTAAATATAGATTAAGACAAAAGAATTTAAATGTATAGCAAGATGTGAAGTGGAGAGAATTAGGTTGTGTAACAAGTAGCATATCAGTTATTTAGTAAAATATAATGAGAAAGATATGAGAGCTAAATGTTATGGAAAGATGCTAGGGCGAGGTGCCAGCTTGGATAGAAGAAAACATGATTAGTATGTAGTAATGGAGTGGAGTAATAGAGAGTTAGTAGTGAGTAATCTGGGGTAGTGCAGGAACAGAGCCAATTTTAGGTTAGATGTGCTTTGAGGAGAAGTTTGAACTTGGGAAAGTTGGTGGTGTTGAGTATGTCTTGGAGGATAGAGTTTCAGATCTTTGAAGTTTGTCTGGAAAACAGGGAATCCCCATAACTATTATTAGATTTGGTCACTTTTAGTAGTAGTTTGTCGGATGATCACAGAGCCCTGTTGTTATGGTAAGGTTGAACCAAGTTTCTGAGGGCAGGGCAGTTTTCAGGTTGGTGAACAGTGGAGTGGGTGATGGATAGCTGGCAGAGAGATAAGAGATTTGGCAACTCAATCCAATTTAGTTTCTTTAGTGCCAAGCAGTGGTGTGATCTACTGTGGTGGATTGTAGCAAACCTAGCTATCTTATTGTAGCAAGCCACCAAAAAGGTCTGATTTCTAAGGTTTGTGAAAATGGGAGAACCATATAATACAGTTGGAAGCAGATATGCCCTGGCAATGGATTCCCTGGAGTTTTAGGTGAGGAATCGATTTGCTCTGTACAGGGAGCCAGGTTTGATATAAACCTTTTTTATGGTTAGGGTGATGTGTTTGTCATACTTTAGGGAGTTATCAATAGTAACACCTAACAGTTTGGTGTGGGTTACCAGCTCAATTTTGATATTATTGGAGGAATAAATTATGAAGGGGCTGGGGAGTTCTGTTGATTTGCTATTAGTGAATAATATTAATTTGGTTTTGTTGGGGTTAGGTATTAATTGTTTTTTGTGAGATATTCTTCTATGTTTGAGAGCAATTTGGGGGTTTTATGTAGGAGTTCAGGGAGAGAGGAGGCTGCACAAATAAGAGAGGAGTCATTTGGATACTGTACTATGGAGGCTGGGTTGATGGTGGAGTTCAGTTTATTAGTAAAAATTGTGAAAAGAAGTGGCCCTAGTATTGATCATTGTGGAACCCCTACTGAGATTGGCAGCAGGGATGAAGTCTCATTCTTCCACTTCACAGCTTGTTGTCGATCAAACAGCTGTAAAACCATGAAATGGCAGACTGGGACAGATTTAGAGAGATTCATTCAGAAGTTTTTAATGTGATACTATATCAAAGGCCTTAGACATGCCCAGGAATATGGATGTTACAAATTGGCCATTGTTTCTATGGAGGTAAACAGTGTTTGTGAAACTATTAAGCACAGTTGTGATACTGTGCTTTGGCCTGAAACCGTGCTGGGAATTGGAGAGGAGATTATTGTTTATGAGATAGGGGACTAGTTGAGCATGTATGCACTTCTTGAGGATTTTGGATAGAGGGGGAGGATTCATATTAGTCTATATTTGAAAAAGTCAGTGGAGAAGCCTCCTTTGGGAAGAGGGATGATGTGTGAGATTTTCCAGAGTTTGGGGATATATAGTTTGGTGATGGAGTAGTTTATTAATAGGGAGACTGGGTAAGCAATGGTGTCTGCTGCTATTTTAAGGAATTCCTTTGAGAGAAGGTTAGCTGCAAGTGATATAGGTTTTAGTATGTGGAGGAGTTTTTTGTATGGCTGGTTTGAATGGATGTGATAGTGAAAGATTTGGGATGAGAGGCAGAAATGATGAGAACTGTTAAGGTGGCATTATGGTCAGTTTTTAATAGTGAGAGCGTTGAACTTGTAAAGTGTAGGTTGAATTTGGTTGTAATTGAGTCAGTGGTGTTAGACGTGGTGGGATTAGGGGTAGAGGATTGCTCAGGGTTTAAAAGTTGGTTAATGGAGACCTGGCATTTTTGTGAGTTATGTAGATACTTTTGTTGTATTGTGGTATAGTATTTTTATTTTGTCAAATGTGATTTGTTTTTGACAAGGTTTCTTAATTGATGGTAATTATGGAATGAAGTTTGGTTTTTGGTTGTTTGGTAATATGACCAGGCCTATCTCTTTGCTTCATAAGAGGTTTAGTATCTTTTGTTAACCATGGGATAACTTTTGATTTTACCTGAGTTTTTCTGTGTACGACAAGGTTGTTGAGGATTTTGAGAAATTCATCACTGAAGTATTAGACTGCTTTATCTAACTGGAGGTGTTTTAGAGGGGTCCAGTCAATGTGTTTTAGTAGATTTTTCAAGTTTCAGGGGAATTTTTTTTTTTCTGCATAGATATTTGTATGTGATATTTTTGGTCTGGTATGTTTTACGTTTCAGAAGATAGGTGGCATGTGATCACTAAGAGTATCTGGGAGGCACCTAGAGTGGTGATATAGAGAGGGTCATTTGTGTTATATGTATACTCACAAAACACACACAATATATTGTATTATATCATATTATATTATATTATAGGATGGGTGTTTAACATATGTTTTACAATATTGCTCACGTTTTCCAAGCTTGGTAGTTTAAGGCTAAGTAAGGATTGTGGAGGCATATGGTAGTTGGGAAAATGTAATGAGTGTAGAGTTCCTGGCTTGTCCTGTTTACTCATGAAAAGTTTTATTTTGTACAGGGGACATAGTTTCTGGATAGTTTATTTTTTTACCATTTCCTAAATGTGTTGGTCAAACTTTTTTTTTTTTATCTATAGTATTACTTCTTATGACAATAAGTTTACAGTTTGTAGAATATATGCAGTTATAAATGTCCCCTTTCTTTCTATATGCTGGCACTAGGATTATTCTCTGGTCATCTTGGATATGTCTTTCTTTCCACACTGCTATGAGTACCCCCTGGAGACATTGAACCCCAGCTCATCTAGCATCTTGATCATATCTACTGTGACATAAAGACAACATGAGCCAAACTATGTGAAACACAAAAGCCACTTAAATCAAATACAGAAAAAGCATAGAACACTAGAAAACCTTTAATAATGAGCACTTTTGTCCAACTTTTTTTGCTTGAACTTCATCAGATAAAATGCCAATAAACATTTTCTGCTTAAAAAGCCTGGCTTTTTTGTCACATGACATATTAGTCAGAGATGTAATCACTCAAGACCCTCCTACTTTTCAACTATGGTAGAAATTACAAAGCTAATTTAAGAATGTATTTCATAAAACTTTCTAAAATAATACAGTATTTAAACTAAAAGATTCTATTAATAAAACACTAAATCCAAAACATTAAATCCAAAATGTTCATCAAATTAATTTGTTTGTGTCTTTCGGCTTTTCCCGGTTAGGGGTCGCCACAGCGGAACTCCGGTCTGCTAATGATTGGCAGTAGATTTTTACATGCTGGCTTGCCGGGCCTAATGCACAACCTTCAGCGAAGGAACGCCCATTCACACATATCGCCACACAGAGGACGCTCTAACTGAGAATCGAATGGGCAACGTCTAACTGTGAGGCGACAAATACAGTCAGCAAATAAATTGCCATTGATTTAAAAATAAACTCATTTTCATTTTTAATTTTTAAATCTATGGCAATTTGATTACATCACTGACTTGCTCTACGCTGTTTCTGTCTTTGAGTTAAGAGGCTTTTGCGTTTCACATGTCTACTATGACCTCATCTGAGCCAGCTGCTTTCCCTGAATTAATTTCCTTAGTGTTGTTATTACTTCTTCTAGGGTAGGTTCTTCTTCCTTGTTCATTGTAGGCTGCATTTGGGGTTCCTTCCATCTGCCTTTGTTGTCCTGTGCACTTGTGAACAGGTTGCTATTGGCATCCTTTATGAAGAGTGTCTCATCACTATCTTCTTTATCTTTTTTCTGTATTACTTGATAGAGTTTCTTTGTACCATCTGCTGAGTCACTTTCCAGCAACTGAAAGAGTGTCCCTAATGCCTTGTTCTTCATTATTGCAACTGCTCTCTCAGCTTTTTTGTTAGCCAACTAGCATTGCTTCTTAGCCTGACCAAACGTTTCCATCTTCCACTTTTTCCTGCATTTCTTCATTCTTTTGATAACTTTCTGGACTTCTGCATTCCACCACCAGCTTTATTTACATAGCTGGCTTGGCCTCATATCTATTCTATAGTCCCCACACAAGCTACTTTGAAATGCTGCAATATTTCTTCAACTCCCCCATTTCTTCTTCTTCTTCCTAAGGTGCTAGAGCCCTGAGTATTTCCTTCAACTCTTGTGCTTCTTTTTCTCCAGTCAGCCTCCAGGTCTTCAGCCTAGTCTCTGTTGACCTTAATGCCTTCTCTGACCACTGCTTGCATATGGCCACAAGTTCTTTTTTGAGCCTGAAAAAGTGTATTTTTTGCAGCTAACACTGGTTCATCTGCATAGTGTCCTCCTAATTCATTACAATCCAATAATTTTCAGCATCAGGAAAATTTTACTTTTTCTAGTGCAATAAATGCTGATGAATTTTTTTTAAATGTTTCA